>NW_015387056.1:50172-60981 GCF_001527695.2 Protobothrops mucrosquamatus | reverse complement strand
CATGGCCTTTTGTGCCAGTCCTTGAACAAGCAGCTGCTAGAATGTACTATAACCAATACAAAATGGCCAAGTGTGGGAGGGCCGCTGGACAAGTGTGGGAGGGCCGCATTTAAATAGAGCAGGGAGGGCTCTTAGCGGGCCGGATTAAACCGGTCCGCGGGCCGCAAATGGCCCGCGGGCCGGACTTTGGACATGCCTGGACTAGAGAGACCTCAGTTCAAATTATCTCTCAGACTTGCAAGTTTTCTGGCTTTCTGTCAGCCCAACCTATCTCAGCACAGGAAACAATGGAGGAGGGAATACTGTGTGCATCCTGGAGAAAAGATAGGATATTAGTTTAACAAACAGTGTAATAAAATACTTTCATACATTTCTTTCATATCAATGTCTATCCTAAGTTAATGACTGAGAAAAGCACTCTTCTAGCAATTGTTATTCAGAGTTGGGAACCATACAGAGGATATTCTTCTTTAGCCATCTTTCCAGGTTAGGGAGTTGCTTGAAATATCTTGCCAGGCAATAAATTTTCATAATTTCATGCCTGACTATTACCATCCAGGACAGACCATACTAAATAGGGAGGCCTATGTAGACCTCTTCCTTCACCTATAGCACGGGTGTCAAACTCGATCACGTCAAATGACATATCGTGACATATCGCAATGTGTTTCGCCTTTGCAGAGCTGGAGTGGGTGGGGTCTGTGTGTGATGCATCCAGCCCACGGGCCGCCAGTTTGACATCCCCAATCTATAGCAACAGCTTTGATTAGTATTGACATTATCTTGACAATTCCTTTTGAAGTTGACAACTCCTTTTGGAGAATCCTGCCTATGAAATGTATATATCAACCCTGTATACATAATAGGACACTACAATAATAATGAAAAGAATGAAAATAAAAGCATGGACATATGCAAAGACATTAATGTTTGTTTCCTCCACCACTAAAAATGTGCCACTGTCCAATAAAAAAATATCAATTGAAAGAGGTAGTAATAAAAATACAACAGTCTAGAGCAATATCAGTAGTCGAAGAAAACTTGGAAATAGAAATAACACCTGAAATATTTACTTTAGCAATAGTATAAGAATAAAGAACTCTTCCCAAGATTATCAGATAGCATATTCAAGCCAGCTAGGAATTCTGGGAATTAGGGTGATAATATTTCTGGAAAGTACCAGGTCAGAAATGGATGGATCTGCGTTCAGTTATGAAGCCTTGCCACACTTCTCACAGATCACAAGTCATCTAACTCACTATCTGCAGTAATTCACTATCTGAATGTAAGATGAAATTCAATACTATTTTGGCAAATAAGATTTTTAGCAAAAGTCTGGAAAGTTTGAATAAAAAAACGTCACTACTCTAGAGCAGATTACATGATCTAACCACAAAGCAACATTTTTAAAAAAAATTACTAGGAAACAGGAAAAGTCTCCAATGCTGATTCACAGAAGATTATACATGATACAATTCATACAATGGATGATTCAGTATGTACCATTGACATTCAAGAGAGAAAATATTTTTTTCCAGGACAAAATTATTCACAGTTTAACTTTGCTATGTTTCCTGAGCAAAAATATTGGAAAGCAGGCTGGGGAATAGAGAGGTGTAATGCAACTTAAAATAAATCTGATAAGAGAAATCCTTGTTCAAAGGTGCTTCTAGATTTTATAGTTTTATTAGCTTTCCAGATTTTATAGTTAAATTAACTTTTTTCAAATATAAACTTTTATGAAAAATATCCTTCCCATATCCCAAGTAGCTGGACTTCATGCCTTACACTAAACTTCTTTCGGAGATGATGGTAGCATTTACCATAAAGTAGATTATATAAATTCACAATCTATCAATCGATAGGGAACACATTGGCTATATGCTGCCTCTAGGAACTGGGATAATATGTTTTTCAATATAATCCAGTTGCTGGTGTGCAACAAAACATACTCTTATGTTCTGTTTGCTATCAGAAGCTTATGTGAGAAAAAGAATAGGCTTTTGTTATTATCTAATAAAGTCTATGGAGAACTATGCTAACAAGACAAATTTAAGTGCAATTACTCTCTGATTAAGAGAGAAGTTTAAATGACATATTAAATCACTCTCTTTGGTTAAAGTAAACATGCACACTCATTCCTGTTCCTTTTCCAAACAATTATAAACATAGCACATGAATGTAAGTGAACCCTAACCACACAAAAAGAGAATTGGAACAATGCATTAATCCACTCTGGCTTTTTAATGTGAATGGAAGGACACTTTCTTCTTATCTCCACTTTTTGTGGCTCCTTAACTATGGTTGATAGATTTTCAGAGGATAAGAATATCATTCAGACAAAGCAGACACCTTTTCCAATTAGTACTAATCTGTAACCAGAGATAAAAAGCAACTAATAACTATGATTTCAAATTCTGATTAGTACTAAGACTTATTCCCCAATGAGTTTATGTAGGATAAACAGCTTCAGTTTATATTCAGGCTTCACTGTTGTCTCAGCAATTGG
The DNA here is from genome assembly GCF_001527695.2 of Protobothrops mucrosquamatus. Lineage (NCBI taxonomy): Eukaryota > Metazoa > Chordata > Lepidosauria > Squamata > Viperidae > Protobothrops > Protobothrops mucrosquamatus. Next base: position 58,472 of record NW_015387056.1, on the reverse strand, counting down.
ATTTGCTGCTTGATTCTATCTCCCAAACTTAAAAGTACATTTGACATAAATCTGTGAGATCAGCATTGTGTAGCTTATGCAATAACATGTTATCTATGGCTTGTCTGATTAGATGAACAGTTAACAAACAATGTGAGTTCATGGCATGATTAAGACCTCAGATAACCTCAGATAACCCACAATTTTGTCGTAAAGAGGGCATATTCCCTCAGCTAATGTAATATGGCCAAAAGAAAGGCAATGTAGCAAAAACCAATACCATGCTACTGAAATCAGATTCTGCTTCATGCGCATATCCACTTCTAAAGCAGGAACTAACTCTTCCTTCTGAGAAATCCTTCACCAGTTCCAACAGCTAAAGGAGAATTCGTTGCATGCTCTACATATACACCGTTCTAGTCCTTCCAGTCAGCTAAAAGAAGCTCTGGAAGAGGCTTCTGTGGGGCATCAGAGTCTCTTGCTGGTACAGTATTATTGAAAGAAAGCCAGAGAGTAAGGGCATTTTTTTTATAAAAATCCTTAGAGACTGCTTTATAATACAGTTTCTAAAGTTCTGAAAATTCTAAAAGATGCTGAGAAAGAAAGAGCTACAACAGGGATACCATATCTGGCCTGGATAGTCTCTATACAGCAGCAAAGAAGCAGTGGACTCTTTTCTCTTAATCTTCTTTCTCGGCCATTTTGTGATTGTCTGGATTTTTTGAGCCCTGCTATGGCACTCTTGGCTATATGAATCAAAATGTAATTTTAAAGAAACTGCCCTGAACTATAAAATCAGATGAAATCAGAGTCTGCAAAGTTAACTATATCATCAGATATAGAGTAAAACCAACCAATATAACTTACTTTCAGGAAATTAGTTCTAATATAAACTAATCAAGCCATACGGTTTCAAAAAATGAGTTATCAAATCAAATATAAGAAATCATAAACATCAAGATCTTGATCTTTTCACCAATATTGTGTTATTACTGAAGGAGGGTCAAGATCCTACAAAGACAAAGAATTATAGACCAATTTCACTACTGAACAATGACTATAAACTCTTTACTGCAATTCTGGCAGAAAGACTAAAGAAGATTTTATAGGTATTATTCATGAAGATCAATCTGGCTTTCTGCCAAAAAGACAGTTAAGGGATAATGTGAGGACTGTTCTGAATATCACTGAATACTTACAATACCACAATGAGAAACAGGCAGCTTTAACATTCCTAGATGCAGAGAAGGCCTTTAACTATTTAAGTTGGACTTTTATGTTTAAAGTCCTGGAAGAAATGGACTTTGGAGAGAGTTTTATTCAAGGAGTTAAAGCTATTTACACATCACAGCAAGCAAAATTTGTTGTTAATGGTAATTTAACTGATCCATGTGACATTCAAAAGACTATGAGACAAGGATGCCCCTTGTCTCACTTGTTGTTTATTTTGGTGTTGGAAGTTTTAAATAGAGACATTAGGCAAGATGAGAGAATAATGAGTATAAATATCAAGAAAGAAGTTTACAAATTGAGGGCATTTGCTGATAACTTGGTTATATTCTTGCAGAACCCCAAGAATAAGATAGAATATATGTTGAGAAAATTAAATGAGTTTGGGGTTCTAGCAGGTTTTAAAATAAATATACAGAAAACAACAATGTTGATCAAGAATATGTCCTCCCACGATGGTGATATATTGAGTAAAAGGTCTGGTTTCAAGGTTGAAGAAAAGGTGAGATATTTGGGGGTTATGTTGACAAACACAAACACAAAACTGTTTCAAACTAATTATGTACCTCTTTGGAAGAATATAAAAGAGGATCTACAAAGATGGGACAAACTACATTTATCATTACTGGGCAGAATTTCAATAATAAAATGAATGTTTTACCAAAGATGCTGTTTCTGTTCCAGACAATACCAATACTTGCAATGGATATTCAATTTAAACAGTGGCAGAGGGATACTGTATCTCTAAATTTATATGGCAAGAAAAGAAACCAAGAATCAAATACAAGTTATTGCAAGATGTCAAGGAAAGAGGGGGTCTGGGTTTACCAGACTTGAAATTGTATTTTGATGCACGCTGTTTGGTTTTGTTAAAAGAGTGGGTGAATCTTCAGAATAAGAGGCTGCTCAATTTGGAAGGCCATGAATTAAGGTTTGGATGGCATGGGTATTTATGGTATGATAAAGTTAAAGTAAATGTTGATTTTAATAATCATTTTATTAGACACACCATATTAAGAGTTTGGAATAAATATAAAACAAAACGAAATTGCCCCTATGGGTGTCTCCCAAGAAGCTTTTTTTAAGAAAAGAAATGGTGGTGTAGCCAGACTGGTGGACGTATGGTAAAATAGTATCTTTCAATTCTGGAGACCCCATCCTCAAGTCTAGGGAAGAATTAGAATTAGAAGGTCATGCTTGTCACTGGTTTACATATCAACAAATGAAGGAAAGATTTAAACTAGACAAAAAAGGACATGGTTTTGAGTTTGTTAAAAATGAATTGGAAATCCTACTATGTGGTAGTGATGATCATATAATTGCCAAGGTCTATAAAACATTATTAAAATTGAATTTAGAAAATGAACATGTAAAACACTGTATGACCCAGTGGGCAAGGAATTTTGGGTATAATGTGATGTTTGAACAATGGGAGAATATGTGGATAAAAGGCTAAGAATTCACCTTAAATTATAACCTAAAAGAAAATTTTTACAAAATGATGTATCGCTGATATTTAACACTAAATAAGTAATCTAGAATGTATAAAGGTATTTCAAATGAATGTTGGAAGTGGAAATGTAAAGAAGGGACTTTTTATCATTTATGGTGGACATGTGATAAGGCAAAGAAATATTGGAGTAGGATTCATATATTCATGCAGAAAATTCTTAAAATGAACATAAAAATTAAACCAAAACTTTCCTTCTGTGTCTAATGGAAAGAGAACTGGAAAAAAAATTGGGAACTTTGATTTTATATATGGTGACGGCAGCAAGACTGCTCTATGCACAAAAGTGGAAGGATACCTCGATTCCTACCATGGACGAATGGTTACTAACCGCTTCTGGACTTTGTGCTTAAGGTGGAAAAACAGATTTTGGGTTTTACCAATTAGACTGATTTGCCGATACAGAAATGGCTAGTGCAGTGGTGGCAAACCTATGGCACGGATGCCAGAGGCGGCACTCAGAGCCCTCTCTGTGGGCATATGTGCCGTTGTCCCAGCCTTGCCTCCCCCTGTGACCCCCTCCTCTCCAGCAGCTCCCCTGCAGGAGAGTCGCCCCTGAGCGTGGCCCACGCGGAGCAGCGCAGCCAAGGACATGGCAGCCAGGCAGTGTAGACAAGACTCTGCCCTCACACCCCATCGTGCACAGTTGATGCTGCAGGGTGCGGGCAGAGGNAGAGCGGGGGCGGGGCAGGGGGTGGAGTGGGGGCGGGGCCAGTTTTTGGGCACTCAGTCTCTAAAAGGTTTGCCATTACTGGGCTAGTGCATACTACTATAGAAATGTAAAAAGTTGAGATTTGATTTTAATGTCTGATTTTACTGCAACAGAAACAGTAGAAAGTCAATGCCTTTTATTTCTTCCCCTCCTCTTCTTCATACCTTTTTTGTTTTCCCTTTTTCTACTGTTGTCCCCTACTATTTACTTTTGTATTTTCACATTTTATATTATAAATGAATAAAACTAATAAAAAAGATCTTGATATTTTCATCAAACTTTATTCACATCACAATTACATGGAATTGATCCAGTATAATTATGTAGTTCATAGACATTTTCACTGGTCCTAATAAAATTCTTCTTGGATCATTGCACTAAAATAAATTGTGAAATGGAAAATATTGCTAATGCAATGAATGCTAAACTACATTTGGCTCAAACCTGGCTTAATTACATTCTTGTTTATTTCCTTTATTTCCATTAGAGAGGAGATAAGTAGAAATGTACTTCTATAGTATTTTACTGAATTATATCATTGGGAAAAATTATTAGAATACTTCAACAAAAGATGTACCAATAATGATCATAGTCAAACACTGCACTCTTCTATACAGGTAGTCTTCGACTTATGATCACAATTGAGCCCAAAATTTCTGTTGCTAAACAAGACAGTTGTTAAGTGAGTTTTGCCCCATTTTCTTGCCACAGTTGTTATAAATCACTACAGTTGTTAAGTTAGTAATATGATTGTAAAGTGAATCTGACTTCCCCACTGATTTTGCATAGAAATAAAAAGCAGCACTTTATAAGCCATTTGACAGAGATAATTAGTGAATTCTGCAGCACATTGAATTCGTTTCTGAAAAAAATATTCTTTGGAGCATGGGGGCCTAATGTAATTCCTGTTCACAATATTTTAAAACATCTCTATATTGGCCCAGGGTCATGTGGCAGCTAAACAGTGCCCCCAGGTAGTCAGGTGCAAGCAATCAGAGCAACTCCATGAATATGCCAAAGCAATTCTTTTATTGTTGAACATTTGTTTACAAGAATATGGCTGAATGCCTTCCCTTGGGAAACATCAGATAGATTATAAGGGCTTGATCTCAGATGTTTCCTTCCACAAAACAACTCCATGCTGGAATATCTCTTTATTCCCCCTAAAGGGCTTCCTTCTCTTTTACCTAGTAATTCCACCATACACACGCAGCAAAACATGTTTTAATTAATCCAAAATTCAGTCTAACCCCACCTTGATGTGAACCTAACAATCATGATTTTGATCTCTAAGATGAATCAGTATGTATGGTTTGAGATCACTATCCTGTTGCTGCCAAATGGTTAGGAATCAACAAACTAAAGCAGATTCACTGAGAAAAGAAAACAACAATTGAGTTTTCCATTTTCTCCCAGCATCCCCAGAAAAGTTGTGAACAGATGTATCCACTCACAGCCTCTATTCCATCCCTACCTGATAACAGCCCTCAAGTCAAAGGATTTGCCCATATTGCTTTCTTTAACACGTCTGTATATACTCTACATTTGTAACAAACTTTTGGCTTCCAAAACTATCCGCAAAGAGCTAACTTTACCAAAATGTTTTCAAAGATAGTAAATATTCTTTCTTAAATCTCCAAGAAATCTTTCAGGGCTTAGCAAGATACAAGTCACACATTTAAGGTGTATCTGTGAGACCAGGTTATTGCACATTGGAATGAGTATTATTCACTTACTCGGTTTTTTTTTCTAATTTTAGTTGGTGTTACTTTAACACTACTTAACAGTACTTTAACACTATTTTTTCAAGATTTGTGTTCTCTTTAAAGAATTTTCACTCTTTTGTCTGCTAAAATTTCACCATAGTTGCAATAATGTCCCCAAGTTACAAATATTTACACCCATTCAGTACTGTGAAAAATGCTGAATTGACATGATAGTATATAACTTCCTGGTGGAAGCTCAGTAAATATCCCACCCTATTTATTAATTAAAAATTAGTAAATAGGAAGTTGGTCATGCTTCAAAGCACATCATTTTTATTTAGAAAAACACCTCTGAGCCCAACAAAGGTCAGAGATATTAAAAATCCAATATTTGTAAGTGATTACACCCCAAATTTCTTTCTGTGTACATTTAGAGAAAATAGATGTAAATAAACTGCAGTGATTCAAAGGCATGTAATGTAAGGAATCTCATTAGTTTTGCCACAGAGGTTGTAATTGACCAATTTACTACAATGACCATGGTGAGAATGCTCACATTATGGTTTCAAAATTTCAGATGTTCTCTGAAATTTGCAATTCCCAAAGGTGTCAGATTTCACATTAAGGATGGCAATAACTATCAACCTACCAGGAACTCAACTCTTTATTGTATAATTGTACGAGAAGTAATGACAGAACCTGCGGCAGAGTCAAAAGAGGAATCAGCCTAGACTAGAGTCTCTATGCAGCCATAAATGGATTAAGTCTAACCCTCTCTTGAATTTCATTGAACCGTATCTAACACCAAGATAGTGCTAATCATTAATTGAATAGATTCTTTTGCATAGGCATGCTTTTAATTGGAATTTCATATATAGTCCTGGTCTTTTGCACCTGAAAATAATAGCAGAATATTTGCAGATTTAGTGGAGATATATAAACTGCTTTATTGCAGGCAAGAAATGTTGTGTGTAGACAGAAGATCTGGCTACTGAAGAACACAAAATTAAGTTTCTATAGATCAGCCTAGGTGTTTAAGTCATGACCATTTTTCTTCTACTCATTCAAGTCAATAAACTTTGCTGATTGTTTTCCTGCCTTGAGAGACAGAGATATCTGACTTTGAGGGAAACAATGGCAGGCTGAAGACGACCATGACAGAACGAGGTGCTAGCAAACAAAATTTTCATGCCTTGAAATTCATCTTCAGCTAAAGGGGAAGATCTGGGATCACCCATAATTTCTCCATGCAGATGTTCCCCATGAGGAGACTGTTAAAGAGCAGTCTCCACCAGATTTAATAGCTCTACATGCATGCTGCAACCTAAGAAAGGCATTTTCTTCCATAAGACAATTAAGTTTACAGTCTAAAGTTACCTAACTGTATTACTGAGAATAGTAAGTTGTAAGAATGAAATAGCCTTTGGTATTTTTAATCTGCTGAAGCATTTTGAAGGGGATAGATCCAATAACTCATGCAAAAGAAGGAACAAAGAAAAAGTTTTGAAAGGTCACATCATAACTACAACAAATTAATAAGTAATATTATCATTTGGCACTTTAAAATGTTAGTAGCAGTTGTTGGGATATTCAGCCCCTAAATGTGTTCAAAGTAATGATTATTCTGGCTTACCTTCTTATCATTTGGGCTTTCTTGTTACTGTTTAAAATGTGGGATAGGAAAGGAAGAAATGTAAAAAATGCCTTTAGAAAGGATACTTCATCTGACTACAAAAATATGGTCCCCAACTAAGTGGCAGTAAAGAAATACTGAACATTTTTGCAATCCACATCTAATAACTAATTTATAGAATAAACATTTACTGAGGGATTGTAAAGATGATTTAACAGAGATGCTAATGTCCTTTAAGGATACTGCCCTGGACATAGCCAGATGCAAGGGTTTCTTTGTAAAATTGGGCTGTAGGAATCAATTGGACTTGCTGTTCATCTTATCTTCCTCCCTGCAGTATAGCAGTGGCTTTGCCCATAACCTGTGTGTGAGTTGGTGGAGTTTTCCCAGACTGATGTTGTTAGGGGGTTTACCTGGAGTTGGAGATTGGCTGGGAGTTCATGAACTTGAGCCAGTTTATTGGCCTGTTTGTGAGAGGGAAAGTCACACATTGGATCTGATGTTTGTCTCTGGGCAGGGGAAGGTGATCTGGGGTTGAGAGACATTAATATTAGTCCCTTGTCATGGATAGATCACTCCCTTGTGGGTCTAGAGTTCTTTGTTGATGTCCCAAAGCAGGGAGACTGGACTTATTTAATCAGCCTGCCCCAGGTCATCGATAGACGCAGTAAGATCCAGAAGGAACTTGCAGTTCTCCTAAGGCTCTGGTGCATGGTTCAGTGCAGCCTTAGTTACAGTTTGGAATGAGCACTTGAATTGGAATGTGCCTGTGTGGATTCACTATGACCATAAATCCCATAGGGCATCTGTTTACAGAGGAGCTCCAAGAGATATTGCAACACAAGAGATGACTAAAGTACCACTGGAAGAAGATGAAATATGAAACCAACTAGGCACAGATAAGAGACTTTATTAGGACCTATCTTGTGGTGGTAAGAGCAGTGAAACACTCTTCTCTGCTCTTATTGTAACCATAGATAATCAATCAGCAGCCCTGTTTCAGGTAATCAGGGCCCTCCTGGGTAAAGGGGAGCCAAGTGAACCCTTGAGGATCACTGTGAGGACCCATTACTGCTCTGAGCTCTGCCACCTAGTTGGTCAAGGCCTTCTAGGAGACAGCATTTGGTTGGGGTCCAAGCAGTGATAAATGCCAACTTATGAAAATAGGTAGTCTTGCACTGTAGAGTGTATAGGGAATGGCCTTGAAGGGCATGAGAAAGAGCCACTGCCTTATTGCCATATCACTGGTAAGGCATCTAGCCGAGATAAGGTTCTCCTTAAAATCATCAGCCTCATTTTCATTGGGCACCATAATCTTATTATTTATTTTCTTATTTATTTATTTTCATTAATTTATATGCCGCCCTTCTCCCCATGGGACTCAGGGCGGCTCACAGCATATTAAAACAATACAAAACATTTCCCCTGTAAAAGCCAATTAAAAACCAAATATTTATAGCTGTGTCTTGTTAAAATCATTAAGAATTATCCCTATTTAAAATTCACCCTAGGTCAGTCCCGCTTGCTGAA
>NW_015387056.1:46527-50129 GCF_001527695.2 Protobothrops mucrosquamatus | reverse complement strand
TAACACCTTAAAGCGTACCCGGAAGGCCACTGGCAACCAGTGCAGCTCGCACAGCAGCGGCGTTACATGGGAGCGACGCGTCGCTCCCAACACCGCCCGCGCGGCCGCATTCTGGACCAGCTGAAGCCTCCGGATGCTCCTCATGGGGAGCCCCATGTATAGAGCATTACAGTAGTCCAGGCGGGAGGTGACGAGGGCACCTCCAGGCGGGAGGTGACGAGGGATCTCCTTACTTTCCGCCGCGCCCTCAAGACATGGCTTTTCCAGCAAGCGGGCCTGACCTAGGGAGGATTTTAGTTAGGGACGATTTTTAATAATTTTAATTACGACACAGCTACCAATATTTGGCTTTTAATTTGGTCTTAGAGGGGTTTTTTATTTTGGTATTTATTGTATTGTTACTTGTTTTTAATATGCTGTGCACCGCCCTGAGTCCTTCGGGAGAAGGGCGGTATATAAATCAAATTAATAATAATAATAATAATAATAATGAGTGACTGTGCGCAAAGCGTCCCGGTCCAGAAAAGGGCGCAACTGGTAAATCAGGCGAACCTGATAAAACGCCCCCCTGGTCACGGCCGACAAATGGTCTTCCAGTGTCAGCCGTGGATCCAGGAGGACACCCAAGTTGCGTGCCCTCTCTGAGGGGGCCAAATATTAATTAAGATGTTGATATTTTTTATGTGTAAGTTAAATATTTCCTTAACTTGAGCAAATACAATGGCATCATAGAGTCCAAGCAAATTGATAATAACATAACTAAAATTCATATTTTGGCCCAAGTAAAGCAATCATTATCCTGAATTATCAAAGAGGGTCAAATCCAATCAATGAAACTGTAATATGAGATTGAAATTTTAAAATACTGATCTATACGCTATATTTTTCTGTAGTTCACATTCTTAAAGTCATTTCAAGTCTGGATTGATCACTGATGACGTCCTTCTAAAAAGTGCTTATTTAAAACAACAAAAAAGGCAATTTCAATATCATATGAAAAGCTGACAATCTGTCACTTTTCTGAATTGCTGAAACATTCATGGTAAGAAGAAGAATACAAATTCAACTTTCTGGATCTGGTCAGATGGATAAATTTATGTATTTTTTACAAATCTTGATTAGGATAGATACATGATTTTTACTTCATCTTTCACAATAGCTGCCCTTTTTAATATTCCTTTTTTATGCTAAGCCTAATAAATGTTCCACAATGCATTCTCATTGCCATCATCATCACCACAAGACTGGGACTAATCAGTTCTGCGTTTTCTTGTCCATTAACCAAAAACCACAAAGTATCATAAAAGCTCAAGTACCTCTGCAAACTGAAAATACAGTAAGTTCATTTTATAGAATGAGATATTTAAGTCAAATCTGTCTTGCCTCGCCTTCTTAAATAAACTGCAGCATTCCAAAATTGCAGAACCAAAATCTGACAAACCAGTTGGTGAATCCAACTCAATGTTTGAAAAGATGTTACTCAAATGCAATTTTCTTTCATGGCTTGCTTGAAAAGCAGTAGAACAATTTGCTCTTTTCCAGCCCCCCTCAATGGTTAAGTGTAAATATGCCTTGCTTTCACCATAGTGATTATTGCAAAGTGTTTCTTTACCACCTGCTTTTTTTAGCACCCAAGATGCTGGCCGCATATTCATCTGAAGTGGTGTTTCCACTCTTCAACAGTCTCAGTTAGAATGGCTTGCTCATTATTAGAGGTAGGAGTTCAAAATGTGATTCCCCACTTGCTACCCTGGTGTTCAGTTCTCTCAATTTCAGACAAATCTAAACAGACACAGATTTTTACACCTCTTCATGCATCTTAATTCCATGTAACACTTAACTAGTAACAAGAATGAAAAGTCCATTTGCATAAAAGGCATTTTGTTTCTTTGCATATGGTGTAACATTAGCAGCCAGCATATGTCTCTATTACTATAAACAAAGCAGTTACATGCACAGAACAGACACTGAATAAAGAGTACTTATTTTCAAGATGTTACTTCATTCCTGTTTGAGTAAAGAATGTCTAAAAATAAGGCTTTAAAAAAGCTAAAAAGGGAAGAGATACTAAATGTGAAGTTGACAATGTTTATTGTGAAGCGTTCAATTCTCTAAAGTTTAATTCTAGATAAGAGAGTATAGTATTGCAACCTTAGATCTGACAAATGTGTGAAAGAGAGAGATAGATGAAATTCTGAGTTCCTTGATTTAGGTATCCAGCTCATAAGAGGCAAATAAAATATATTGTATATTTTTAAATTATTTTCTCCTGTATTATTATTTTATATAATTTTTAATGATACTCAGAATATCATAGTGATCAGAGAATTTGCTGAACAGATCTATTTACTTTTCAGTTGGTTAGTGAATTAAAATTGGCTTTGTTCCAGTGTAAGTGCAGATAGTCCTCAACTTATAGCCATTAATTTAGCAACTGTTCAAAGCTACAACCCTGAAAAAGTGACTTAACACCATCACGGTATCTCCATGGTCATATGATGAAAATATGGACACCTGGCAACCAGCATTTATTTACAATAGTTACAGCATTCTGGGTTTATTTGATTGCATTTAGATCTTCCCAGCCAGCTTCTGTCAAGCAAAGTCAATGGGGGAAGCCAGATTCACTTAATGATCTCATGACTTACTTAACAGCTGCAGTGATTCACTTAACAATCATGGCAAAAAGGTTGTAAAATCAAGCGCAATTCACTTAACAACAACCTTTTGTTTAGCGATAGTCACAGACTATCTATAAAGTCTTCCCTTCTCTTCTGAAACAATTGTTGCTAACATGCTTCGTGATAATGTGGTTGATGACAAAGTCAGGGATTGGGATCTGCTCAATTTTTACTGGCCATTTTAGGGTCCTGCAAACATGTCCAGTTATTGGACGCTGTTCTCTATGGCCATGTTGGTTTGAATTGCAAAGAGACCGTACTACTAGTTTCTACTGAGACTTTTACCCATGTAATACCTAACAAGTGCTTCCAAAAGTAATTGTCAAGTGTTATGTGGGCCTCTTATATCCCTGGCCTTAACACTGTTATGAACGTGAACTAGATCTGTATTTAAAAATCAGGATTAGCCTTCTTTTTAAGAAAGGACTAATCTTACGCTGCAGAAACATAGACTGGCACTGAGCTGCTATTTTGTCAATAATGAGTACTTTACAGTTTTTTTACTGGTTCTGCTGGGAAGGTATTTCCATGGTTGCACTTTTTACTGTTTTTATTACTTTGAAGAGAGGTTATTCTTATGCCATATTGCTTACTTCTGGATGCTGTGAGATATACTGTAGCTACTCACTATGACCACATGCTACAGTCACTGTCATTTCTTTTCAGCACAAGCCAAGGAGAGAGCTCACTTAGTATTAATTACTCTCTCTCCCACTTCACCGCAACCCTCTATTTCATACCTGTGATATGTCAGTTGGGTTATTTTTGGACATGGCTTTAGCACTCTTTCTGAGGAGTGCTAGATGTGTGTTTAAATATTGTTTGATTGTCACATAACAGACCTAGGGCAAGGCAGGCAGTTTGGCAGATGGCTAATGCACCTGTTCTAAGCACCTGCCTAATTTGTTCAACACATATTAT
>NW_015387056.1:42607-45085 GCF_001527695.2 Protobothrops mucrosquamatus | reverse complement strand
AAGTGAAAGGGAGAGAAGAGGTGGCAAGGGGTAGATACTCTCTTGGAGATATCTTAATCTATGAAAAATACATAACATATTGGTGTTTGAATTATTGAAATATCAGTGGAATTTGGCTATGTGGTAATGTTAAAATAAAATCCATAAATGATTTAATGGTATAATTTTATAATTTAAAAAACCATGAAAGCAAAATTACATTTGGTATGCCAGTTGCAAGCATTCATGGATCATATCTTATGCTGTCATTTATAATTTCATCACCTCACATTTGGACTACTACAACTCATTGTATATAGGGTTGCCCTTGATAACTATTCAGAAGTTTCAGCTGGTTCAGCATGTGGCAACTCATATAGTTATGAGAACATCAAGATTCACTCATATAACATCACTACTACAGGAGTTTCTTTGGCTGCCAGTTAGTTTCTGAACACAAGACAAGGAGCTGGTTGTCATATTTAATACCCTACATGGCTCAGGACCTGGATACCATCTTTTTTTTAGTTTGAATCTTGGTGTTCTTAGCTACTCCTCTCCTTTGACACAGCTAACCCTGTGAGGGAAGAATGGCTGTCACTTTTATGATCTTTCAAAAAATAGTTATAATGTGGCTTTTGTGGAAAGGATTTGGTAATTAACAGTTAAGAAAGATCTATACCATTATTGTCAATAATTGCTTCCAGATTTTTTTTAAAAAATTATATTGATCTTTGTATCGTTTCACTCTATATTCTCTCTTTTAAACAGCATTGCCTGAACACTAAGGTTAAAGTCAGCTCGAGGAACAATAACATCAGGAAATTGATAAATGACACATGGGGATCTCAACCGTCTACATCAGGAGTGTCAAACTGCCAGCCCGCAGGCCGGATGCGTCATGCCGAAACCACACCCATCCCATTGCCGGCAATGGAAAAAAAGTCACAATACATCGCAACATGTCACGTGACGTTGCGAGATTGACACCCCTGGTCTACATTATGCACATCAGTTTTGGCCCCAAGTGTCTCTGCAACAGCGTATGCTACTTCAGTCTGGGATGCATCTGCACATGTGAAACAACTTAATATCACCATCAATGAAGCAGTATGGTTAGTGACAAGCTGTCTCAAACCTGCATCAATTGAGAAAATATATCCTCTCACTGGCATTGCCCATTTAAGATCAGGAGAGAAGTAACAGCAGATGCCGAGAGAAAACAATCCTCGATAGCCTCTGAATGGACAGATGCCCCAAGCCCACCAACTCAGATCTAGGAACAGCTTTATGGCAAGAACAAATATTCATGAGGGTACACAAGATCAAAATTGAATTAAAAGATGAAGGAAGGAGACCATCAAGCAAAGAATAACATTAAAGGAAGATATGGCTGAAGGATCTGACCTCCCTTATACTACTTGGAGGACCCTGAATAGGTTGAAAGTTGGAGTGCCTAAATGTAAAACCAATATGCTCAATTGGAAGCTCTCAGCAGATAATAACAGACTTTCTGAATGTGGAGAGACATAGACCCCAGCCCATCTGCTGATATATTGGCTATTACCAGAAGCATATACCAATATAACTTATTTTTGGCCAAACCAAAAAAGTGGGTTTCTGCCAATTTAAAGATTGATCTAGACAGAGAAGAAGAGCCTTTAGAGTAAGGTGGTTTATAAATCTCATAATCAAGTATAATGAAATACTGTAAATCTGTCTGCCTTGTGAGATCAGTACAGAACACTTGAGAATCTGTCCACCAAGACATCTTGTCAATAAGCCTTCTTGGTGATGGCCCTATTTCTGTGAAATACCTTGCTCCCAGAAATCCAGGCTTAACAGAATAACAGAGTTGGAAGGGACCTTGGAGGTCTTCTAGTCCAACCCCTTGCTCAGGCAGGAAACCCTATATCATTTCAGACAAATGGTTGTCAAATCTAGTGTTAGAACATTCACAAGTTCTGAAGGCAAGTCATTCCACTGATTAATTGTTCTAACTATCAGGAAATTTCTCCTTAGTTCTCGGTTGGTTCTCTCCTTGATTAGTTTCCATTCATTGCTTCTTATTCTGCCTTCTTGTGCTTTGGTAAATAGGTTGTGTTCAAATATTGAACCCTGATATCTTGTCTCAGATATTAGCTTGATGTACCCAATCCTGCAACTATTCTTCATATATTTTAGCCTCCAGTCCCCTAATCATCTTTGTTGTTTTTCTCTGCACTCTTTCTAGAATCTCAACACCTTTTTAATGTGGCAACCAAAACTTACCCCCTCACAAATAGGTTTCTGAAAACTTGGAAAAACAGGACATTTCATAAGAGTATTTAGAGACACTGAACCTCATTTGTTTGTGACACATTACATTTATATTATTGTTTATACTTATTTTAAAAAACTCAATTGTTTATACTTATTTTAAAAAACTGTAAGTTGCTCAGAGCCTTTGGGAATTGAACTAAAGAGCTGTGGTGGGACAGTGATTAGAATGCAGCATTG
>NW_015387056.1:36685-40415 GCF_001527695.2 Protobothrops mucrosquamatus | reverse complement strand
AGAAGTTTGTTAAAATAAATTAATGAATTCACAGGATAGATTCTACCATCAGACAAATGTAGACCACTGGGTCTAGTGATCATTTTTAGGCTAGGCTGTTACCTTCCTTTCCCAAGTCAATGTTGTTCCCTACCAGCCTCTGCTGCCACATGCAGCTAGAGAAATTGGCTGTCTTTAAACCCCCAGTATAGCCACAAGAAATGAAGAGCACTTTTAGTCTACTTTGTATTAAATTTCTTTTTAGGCTCAACTTCCAGCCAGCTTCAGGAACATTATGAATTACAAAGTTGAAGAATCACTACTATGAATTTATATTCATATTCCTCTATAATTCTGACAGTACACATACTGGAATACGATCATTCATAAAAAGTAATATTGTTAAACAGAATACAGAAACTTCTTTTCATTATAAAATGGATTTTGGATTTCAGGGAAAAATAAAAAAAACATTCAGTGGTTTATACCCTTTTTATTGTGAATATTTTTGTTGCTGAATTAGAAGCAAACCCAATCATGCAGAAGATTTCTTTTACTCATATCTATATGCTATGACAAGCCTCACCTGATGAATTTCTAACTGTCAGGTTATAAGTAGAAGTACAGCAAATGGGACCAAAAACAAAAGTGACAAGGTACTATTTATCCCGTCTTCTTCAAGGTCTTTGAGAAGGTTTTTTTTTCTTCCGTTCAATCATGTTTGATTCTTGCCTGGAAACCTCCCTACAGTTTAATGGGCAAAGTTTTTCAGAAGTGGTTTGCCATTGCTTGCTTGCTAGGACTGAGAGAAAGTGACTGGCCTAAAATCACCCAGTTGGCTTTGTGTCTAAGGCAGGAGTAGAACCCCCAGTCTTCCAGGCCTTAGCCTGATGCCTCAACCATTACACCAAACTGGGCTCTCTTTGAAAAATTTAAGGGAATTTTTTTCTTTTAGACAAAACAGTATTATAACTTAAACAAACCATTCCAGGAGATGCATATGTTCAGCTTTCTTCTCAGACACAATTTTTAACAGAGAGAGAAAGAAATGCCTGCAGTCAAAGTGACATTGACAAATTTCAGCATATACAAAAGGGCTCCCTAGGCAAGTAATACCAGCCAAGCTTACAAGCAAAGCCAAATTTCTGAACTAGCACTCCTCTGTTGCACCCTGCCTTTTAGATATCCTACTGAAGAATAATAAAAAAAAAAATGCATCCGTCTGGGTAACAGCAGCCACAGCAATCCTGTCATTAACAGCTCTTGACCTGTCACATCAGTATCTTTCAAGTGGAAATCAACTATAGCCCTTTCCTTCGGCTGCTTTTTCAATTGGGAAAAGCTTTTTTTGATGAGCAACAATGGGAACATGTATATTTATCTGCTTTTAGTACATCCAAGAACTCCCAACCCCATCTGAAAATAATTTCTATAGTTTTGGTTTTTATTTGCTGTTCCCTTGAATGTAGCCACTGGGGTTAGCTCTGCTGATATACTGTAGTAGTAAGGGATAACCATTTGAAATCTGTCCAGTCCCACAGAGCATCGGGCACCTCCTATACTTACCCATATTAATCCAAGGGAATGGATTATTCTTAGACATACTACACAACCCAGCATTTATAGTGAACTGTTAAATCTCTGAATAGTAGCCAAAACACTCTAGGGAGAACCTAAAAGACAGCGTCCTGCAGTTTTCCAGTGTGGATATGACAAGCATTTTCAAGCACAATGGTGGACTTGCTTTCTTCATGCCATATTATATCTTGTAGCAGTGCCTACAGCTCTTCAAAACAAGTTCTCTGTTTGTTTTGAAGTGCCATTTTATTTTCTACTTCACCAATATACTTAATTATGCATATCCAATGACATTCTGTTGTGGAGCTAATTCCATTCTTCTTATATCTATATGTATTTCACATATACCTTGTACTGCATTGAGTTCTCTTCCTATTTGTTTCTCTCTTTGTCTTTCTTTTCTGTTTCTGTTATTCTTTCAGTCATGATTGTTTCTCTGTAACCGAGAAGTTTACCTCAAACCACACAGTTATATCAATTTTCCCTGAAAAACCTCATGGGAACAAAACCAATTTGACATTTATATTTTGTGTTATATCTGATATCTCACAAGAATTATTTACCTGATAGGAAGCAACATATTATACTGATTTACTGATGCCTTATAAAATTCACAAGCAAAATAATTTTGTATCACATATATACTTCCATGAAGGAGAAATTTTGAGAATATATGAACCTCTGCAAACAAAATATATGTCTCATAATAGGTTTATTTTACAAAAAAATATTGTCTTCTTTGTAATGCTGAGTAACATATTTGTAAATCCTGTTTATTTTGCAAAAATATATAAAATTTTCTTTTTTTCCAAGTTTTTTTATTAATTTTACAATATTACATTTACATATTTGAAAAGTAGCGTGGCAGCTGAGCACAGTAATTCCATTACATTTGAATATCATCAGTACAAATCTCAAAGTATTACAACAACTAATTCCCTCTCTTTCCCCCATAATATCTACTGTCATGTTCAAACTAATACAGTTCTTATTCTATCAATCAAACAAAAAGTACCTTTCTAATATTCATCAAAAATCTTCAGTCTATACATATCTTAATTAATTTGATATTCCACCTTTTAGACAATAACCTAGTAAGTTTTTCTTAACTTTAATTTCCCATTGCTATTTAAGTTTAACGTTTAATCTTTATCATTTCCAGATTTTAAATGATCCCAATTTTTAAGTCTCATATCTCACATTTGGGGCTAATAATTTTTTTTCTTTTCTTCCTTCTACTTCCTTTCTTTCTTCCTTTCCAGAAAGAGAAAAAAAATAAAAAAAATAAAAATAAACCACCAACATTTGTACCACAAACCCATATACAAATTTAATTATCAGTATTTATACTTCTAAGTTTTACTTAACCTTTGTCTCAACTCATAACAATATCTTAAATTCAAATCTTAGTTATTTGTAAACATTCAAACTTTTAGCCAATCAGTAACCTAATGGTTAATTTTCCCTTAATATTGAACGTTGGACGCTATCTAACAAAATGAAATTCAATGGTGAAAAAAGCAAGGTTCTACATTTAGGCAAGAAAAACCAAATGCACAGGTATAGTATAGGGGGTACCTTGCTCAATAGTAGTAACTGTGAGAGGGACCTCAGAGTCATAGTGGACAATCACCTAAATATGAGCCTGCAGTGTGCTGCAGCTGCCAAAAAGGCCAACACAGTGCTAGGCTGCATTAACAGAGGGATAGAATCAAGATCACATGAAGTGTTAATACCACTTTATAATGCCTTGGTAAGGCCACACTTGGAATACTGCATCCAGTTTTGGTCACCGTGATGTAAAAAAGATGTTGAGACTCTAGAAAGAGTGCAGAGAAGAGTAACAAAGATGATCAGGTGGACTGGAGGCTAAAGCATATAAGGAACGGTTGCTGGAATTGGGTATGTCTAGTTTAATGAAGAGAAGGATGAGGGGGAACATGATAGCAGTGTTCCAATATCTCAGGGTCTGCAACAAAGAAGAGGGAGTCAAGCTATTTTCCAAGGCGCCTGAAGGCAGGACAAGAAGCAACGGGTGGAAACTAAGCAAGGAGAGAAGCAACCTAGAACTAAGGAGAAACTTCCTGACAGTTAGAACAATTAACCAGTGGAACAACCTGCCTCCAGAAGCGGTGAATGCTCCAACACTGGAGGTTTTTAAGAAGAGACTGGA
>NW_015387056.1:27066-35349 GCF_001527695.2 Protobothrops mucrosquamatus | reverse complement strand
AGGGGAGCCCTCTTTTATGGGATTCCCCTGGCTTGTAATCACACAATTCCATTGGCTGGTAAGACCCCGTTGCTAGTTAGCCAACCAGCAACGGGCATGAAACTGTATGCAGATGGAGAAGGGCAATCACCCTTAATGGGTGATCAATGGAGAAGGGCAATCACCCTTAATGGGTGATCAGGATGTGCATAGGGGATTAGGGGGGGGGAATACAAAAGAACACAACAAATGGAATTATGCAGAGAATAGAAAATCAGTAAGAAATATTAAGTAAAAGAAATGAAAGGATATAAGAAAAAGGAAATGACCGAACAATCTCTTGTTGTTTTACTACATATACTTCTTAAGTAAGGCATTTCCATATATTAAATTTACTCTTATGATTTTCCTGATTTATTTAACTCTCATTTCCATATAATAAACTGAACAGAATCTTTAATACACAGCTATTTTTATTATGTTACATAGTCTAACTAAACCGAGATCTATGACCCATTAAAAAATCAGGAAAAACACTAACTGATTAAGTACATGACCCTCATTGTCTATAAATCAGTCCTCAGAGTAATGGAAATATACAAGATGTGGAAACTTTATTAAAAGAAAAAATATAACTAAATAGAACAATAGCCAACAGAAAAAAAAGAGGAATTGCACTACAAGTTTAAAATATGCATATTTTCACAGAAACCTGAGGAAATGGAGTTGATGACATTTTTTAGGTCTGGCCTACTGGGAGGTGGGTGTCTCCAAACTTGGCACTTTTACAACTTGTGGACTTTAACTCCCAGAATTTCCCAGCCAGCATGGTTGTCTTAATTGAAGTCCAGTAGTCTTAAAGTTGCCAAGTTTGGAGACCTGTGGCCTACTGCAAAACTCTAAAAGCAAGCCATGAAGTTTTAAAGTAGCAGGCCTACACATGTCAGGCTCTTTGGCAGTTGTTTAAACTGAAAGTGATTCTTTTCGAAGAAGAATTCTCACAGAGTAATATTTAGCAAAGTTTTTTGAGATGGATGGTATGGGGTAAAAGAATTCCAGCAACCAAACTATTTTTAAATTTAAAATCAGCGTATCTCCATGTAATCAGGACAAACAGTTTCTGACTTTCCAACAGCCTTCCAATGAATTGGAAAGGAAATAGATCTCTTCTAATAAGAAAGTTTACTATGGTTGCTTCACTTAATTACCTCCTCAATGTCTATCAAGCAGTCCCCTCTATCTATCTATCTATCTATCTATCTATCTATCTATCTATCTATCTATCTATCTATCTATCTATCTGTTAAATTCTTCGTTCGCGTGCGAATGATGAAGACACATGGTGACAAGTAACAACTCTTTATTCTCCTTCTCCAACTCCAAGCAAAGAAGCAAAAGGCACGCAGGCCTTTTATAGGGCTTGAAACTCGGACAGAGTAAACCAATAGAAATTCTCCTTTCTTCGCGCCTTGCGCATGCGCACAAGGCTGGCGCCACTCTGTCTGGTCCCGGGCAGCTTTTAGAATTCCCGGGACCATTTGCAACATTTCTGGGCCTGCTGAGTTTCCTCATCAGGCCCAGGACACAACACTCTCTCTCTCTCTCTCTCTCTCTCTCTCTCTCTCTCTATCTATCTATCTATCTCTATACTGCTCCACCTATTCTTGTCTAAGGACTATAGTTACTGGTACAATACTTCTAAAATTCTGAGTGATAAATCATTTGGCATCTTCTTTTTGGCACTAAATTATTAGGAAAAGTGTCTGGCACTGTGCAGATATTATAGAATCCATGTTCTCAGTTTTGCAAATTCACTGCTCTTGTTTTCTGATTGTTCATTTCTTTTTTTCAGTACTAGGATTGGAACTCATTCATTTTTTCATCTCAGAGCCTTAGTTTTTTCAGGGAATCTGGGTCATGCCTGACAGATCCATGGCCACAATCACACCAATAAGAGGGGCAGAGTAGTATTTCATAAATGGCATTTGAGAGTTTATCCAAACTCCATGGTTTTCCTATATACAATCCTAAATTTTTCTCAACCAGCAGATCTTAAAGATAAGATCGTATTCCTTGTTATAATAAGTGAAATTGGTTTGCATTAGCATATCATCTAACAATTGACTTAATGAGCAGAAAAAAAGAAAAAAAATATGTTCTTTTTCCCAGACTGCAGAATGCTCACTAAAAGAACTATTCAGCTAGAGTTTAATTTCTCTCTGAAGAAAATAAATGGTTATAAACAATCAGGCAAAATGGTTATAATTACTGGCATTAATTTAAATAGTTGTCTACTAATGTTTCTGCCCAGGAACATACCTCAGATTTACATGATAAGAGAGAAGAAATTACCTTTTTTATTTCCCAGTTGTTTTTATATATGAAATTGTGCAGAAAATTCACATGAATAATTAGTCTACTCCAGACAAAAAGGACCTGATTCTACAATAGATTCCTTTTACAAGGAATATGTATCAAAGATTGCTTTCCCACTTAACCTTTCACATATTCTGCATGCCCAAAACTTTTGTGTGCTACACAGTTCTCACTTGAAATTATTCAGTGCACAAACATTAACTAGCTTTAGTGTACGAATCAAAATGTATTATGTTCCTGTTATTATTTAGAAACAGGTACTGCTGTTGTTATGGAAGATGAGAAACTAAATCCAGATTTAAGCCAATATTTAGTACAAGTGGGAATCGCTATAAGTGTGGGAAGGAATTAAAGTGACAATTTTATACTCATCCTTAAATATCAAGCCAATCACATCTTCCCAATATCCTGGCAAAGACCTTAGTCAGCAATGGAAAGTGCCTGGGCTAAAGACAAACAGTCCCCTCAAGAGAAATCATTTCCTCAAATCTATGTACCTGATCCCTTGTACAGACACTTCATAAGCCTATGCCTGCTTGTTCTGGAGAATGAAAAACTATGCACAAAAGATAAGTAGCAATGGGGATGTGCTTCAGTCTCTCAACTATCTGGGAGGACTAGACTATTGGCAAAACATGTGCAGGAGACCCTGATCTGGAGAAGACAAGTATTTGATTATGGACAGTAACTGCAAAAACAGTCATGATGTTGGGAGCACAATACCTTGATATGAAAAGCCTTATAAGTTAGGATCTTCATGAGGTATTAGCTCAACTTGTGGCTAGTTTAGCACCTATACTGCCTGTTGTAAATCCTCCTATTAATGATTGTGAAAGAACATTTTCCTACAATTATTACATTATGTTTTCTATTATACTACTCATTCCTAATTGCAGAATTACTTATTCTTCCCTTATCTAGAAAGGCTCAGATATATTAGAATTGCAACTGTCAAAATCCCCAGTCACCAAAACTATTGACTATCATGGAATTCTAAGAATTGCAATCTCAATACTTTTGAAAGGGACCAAATTTAGCTGAAGGCAGACTGGGAAGATAAATGTTTTCTATATAATTATCAGAATGCATTACTATCTCAGGCCAATATTATTGCTATTTATTATTTTATTATAGAAAAACTCTAATCATTTCCTGAGGATAAAATATGGAACAAAAACATGTGCCCTTATTACTTTGAAATTCAAGAATTTGTTCCCATCAAACTATTGCAACACATGAAATAGCTTTTCAGCTTTCACTTTTTGTATTCTGCATTTTCGATCAGTAATCACAGTTGCAAAAGGAAATGCAACTATTTCTTGGGAGAAGTTAACAGACAAATTGATCCCTGGTAATATAAACTAGGATGGCCACAAAAGTAAACTAATTTTTAGAGTAGATGTGATGCTATTAAGGAAAGAATTGTGCTTGTAAGCTGCTGCAGCAAGCCATTCTAAGACATATTTTAAATAAATCCCTAGCAAACTGATATTTAATGTAAATGTATAATGTGTTCCAGAATATCTAAATCTATATCTCAGAATGAGGGATTCTGATTTCACAGTCATTACAGATTTATGGATATTTGAGAGTATGTCGTTATTACTGGAGGAAAATATATCCTATGTTTCAAAGAAAGGCGGTTCAACTGAAGCACAAAATGCTGTATCCTCTATAGTTTATAGGATCCGTATATGACTCTTATATCAAGTTCTCATCTGATGGACGACATTCCAAATACCCTGATAGGGACTTTTTACAGATAATCATCTCCTCCATCGTCTTTAAACATTATAAATATTATTTCATAGAAAACATATTATTTGGACAAGTTTATAACGGAAGTCACAAACTTAAGGATGAGGACTAGTTTCCCTAAAATTAAAAGCCAAATAAAATTGCTACTATTTTAATTAAATGAGTATAGAAAACATGCCAATATCTTTTTACACTGTGATCACAAGTATCATCTTTGCTACTGTAAATATTAAAAAAAATGATAGTTTGAATGTTTTGTTTAATAAACCAAAAGATGTCATGGAGATATCCTGGTATTTTTTCATTTTGCTTCCAGAAGCCTACTGGGGTGGGAAATTGTTCTGTTGGCTTAATTAAAGCTACAACTTTATACAGATTTACTTGGATGTATCTCCCTCAGAATTCCACAGAACTAATGTTAGACATAAAGATACGGTGTATACTATTGAATTACATCCTGCTATCAATAAAGAGAATCCTCAGGACTATCAACAAATCTTTTAATTCCCTTCTTGAAATTGAATGTATATATGGTTTTCATGAAGATCCTCTCTGAAAGCAGCAGTTTTAACTCAGTCAAAGTTGAGAATGAAAGAACAGGAAGAGCATTGCACAATAAATGATGTTCTGGAGAAAATATGGGAGGCCTAACCATTTTCAGAAAGCAGTAAAGGAGAATTCTAATTTTAGAATAAAACTCAGAACTGATGCCAAGATCCTGTCACTGAAGAAACTGCATGCATGTTTCAGAACAAAACATTAATACATAGAAATATGAGATGTTCCCAGATATACAGTATTTCAAAAATCAAGTCAAATCAGTGTAGAAGTGAATTAATAGCTTCATGCACAGACTTACAAGGCTGTCTGAAAAACTGAATTCACAGGGGAAAATGTTTGTTGCATTTACAGAAGCAAAAGTCTATTGGGGTCAGTGCCGATTATCTGGAATGGCTGTAATGTCATTACTTCTTTTCTATCCTTGACCTCACTTTTCATTCTTTA
Organism: Protobothrops mucrosquamatus; assembly: GCF_001527695.2. Lineage (NCBI taxonomy): Eukaryota > Metazoa > Chordata > Lepidosauria > Squamata > Viperidae > Protobothrops > Protobothrops mucrosquamatus. The sequence continues at coordinate 30,231 of NW_015387056.1, read as the reverse complement.
TAAAATCCCATTTTTCTTTTAAAATGTATATTGATTCTATAACTAAAACTGAACTGCACATGTAAGATTTTTGTGTTGTTTTCAGGACAAAATTTGTTTGGAATACTAACTGGTGTGAGATGTGGACTCAGTAGTTCTATCTTAATGGTCCAGCTACATCTTGTTACACTCATGATTCAAAATATTAATACTATATTCTATAGCATAGTTATCAATTCTTTTACCTAGGCAGACCAGGAAACAACATTTCAAGGATTACAGGAAGGTACTTTATTATTGTAGGATAAAAGAACCTTGAAAGCCTACTAAAGTTCTCTTTACCCCTCCCCCTTTTATACCAAACAAAATCAAGGTAGGGTCTGAGCAGGGATGCTGTTGGGAAACACAGGTTAAGACTGATACTTTGCTTTGCCCCATGCTAGATTCCTGTTATATTTTCTAACTAAAAGAATATCTATATGTTTATTAAATAGAGCAAATAGTTTGGAAATTGTCAAAGGACATGTTTTTAGACATTAGGTAGCAAGCAGCCACTGAGCCACACTTAAAACCTAAATGTAAAAAACACCCCTCAAGTTTTGTTTGAAAAGCAATTGGCAACAGGTGCAGGCTTACTCATATGCATCACTTAGCAACATATCTGTCAGATTTGCATCAGTTGAAGCAGCATCAGTAACTACTTAGTGAGTCTTATTGCCCTCACTGTCTATTTATTGTTTTTCCTGGAGACAAATAATATTTGCTGAAATCCTGAAAAGTCAAGTAGAAATATTTTGCTCTCCACATGGCAAAATAGATAACACCTTACTAAGTGGCTAGAGGCATAGCATGCTTAATTAGCTAATTATAAAAGAAGCTTCTCCAACCAGAGTCAAACTTGTGCCTGTATTTATGCATAGGTACTCACACATGGGAAAATTAATACTTTAGGCCCCGGGTGTTAAACTCGATCGTGTCATGTGACATATCACAACGGAGCCGGGGTGGGCATGGCCTGCATATGACACATCCTGCCGACGGGCCGCCAGTTCGCACCCCTGCTTTAGGGGGGCTAGGGAGATAAAGGAAAAAGCAAAGATACCTATTGGTTTTTATGATTCAAAAATGAGATGGAAGAAATATGACCAGCATCACCATTCCCTACAAATTCAATCATTTTAAAGCTAGAGAAACATAAATAAGATATCCATTAATCGAGTGGTGCTAGTTTAACATTCAAACCATCTCATATGCTTAAGGAGGGCATGCAGTAAGCTAATCTCCTTTTGTACAGAAAGGCAAAATAGAAAGTAAATCAGAATGTAACACCTGCAGAAAACATGACAAATGAGAAGAATCAAACTAATGTACATAAGCATCTTTAACAGAAGGATCCCATGACATTCTGAACAAGTATTTGCCTTAGAGGAATTAGTTTTAAATACTATTTTAATAACCAAATTAATTTCTCTAGGTATCTGGGCTGAATAACCTGTAATCTTTTAAGCTATTTCCCAGAAGCAATATTTGTCAGAAAAATCACATAAATCCTTATTTAAAGTTGCAATTTTTTCCTACTTTAGAGGCAAGGCAAGTAAATTCAGAATTTTTGTCTTTCAAACATTCTCATTCAAAGATATACTTTAAAAACTCTTGGAGTAATGGGATTGGATGAGAAAAATGAGGAAATAGGTTCAGATACATATTTTGATTGTATGTAAAATTATGGCTAGAGCATCTGGGTTATGAGAAGACATGGTTTCAAAACTCTACTCAGTCTCAAAATTCTTTAGATGACTATGAAGCAGTCACTATCTCTTAATTTAAACTCTATCTTAGAGGAAAGGATGATTTGTATTGAAATCAGATATCACATGCAGGTTAGAAATAAAGAACAAAACAGAAAACAAAAACAAAGTTGAGTTGAAGATCTTGTTGCTCAGACAAACCTAAATTAGTCATTCCAATGGAATAGGTATTAATGAGCAATTTATTGAGGAAGATGAAGAAACTAACTTTCCTGGATCAAGGTAGATTCTGCAAATGTTAGTGCTTTGTCACATAAGACAGTGTATATAGATCAAAAGCTATTTGAGCATCACTTGGAAGTATAATAAATAAATGTGACAACTTAGAACTATTTTTAGAATAGAAAATAAATGGACATGATTTTTATGGGCAATCTTCTGTTCAAAAAGCTAGCAGTTGCTGCAAAAAGCTCGAAGTGTTTACCACTTTGGCAACGTTTATTTCATCCTCTGCTAGATTTGATTTTCTGCAGTATTATTCTATAGCCCAGTGGTTTTCAATTTTTTTTTTATTTCAGAATACCTTTGTATTCCTAAAAAGTATTAATGATCCCAAAGAAGCTTTGTGTAAGTGGAGTTTTGTTTATGTGGCATTCATATTTATTGTTAAAAATTTAACTTAGAGATTAAAACTATTTTTAAATTAGAAATTTAAAAATTTAAAATTTAAAATTTTAAAAATATGTAATTTATGTAAAAATAAGAATAAACCCATTACATATTAACATAAATAACATATTTAATGAAAAGACCTATCTTTTCCAAACCAACAAAATAGTGAGAAGAGTGGCATTGATTTACATTTTTTTCCAAATCTCTTTAATGCCTGGTTTACATGAGGACATCTACATTTTTATCTCTGCTTCTGCATGTATTTTATTATCTATTGGTAAAACACATCTGTTTCACCCAATTCAATATGCTGGTCAGACTTCCGGTGGCTGCCGGCGGCCGATGGAGGCAATCTGACAGCCTCCCGTCAGCGTTCTATGTAAAAGCCGGCAAAACAGCGTGTATCAGCTGTTTGCCGGCTTCAGCCTTCTTCTCGGGCAAAGGGAAGAAGGTGAGCTGCTGGTGAGTAGGCGTAGAGTTCCCTAGTCTCCCTGAGGGCTCTCGGGGAGATGTAGGTGTGAACTCCGCCGGAGCTCACAGCCATCTCCATAGATCGGGACGTCTTCATTCTAACGAAGCAAGACGCCGTTTCCACCTCTAATGCTAAAGATTTTAACTGTGAGTAAAGCTCTAATAGACAGAGCTTACCAGGAACGTCGGATTTTTTGGATAAAATCTCAACTCTAACTCGATCTTTTTAAAGACATCTTCTGTAATGTTTAAGCTGAAAGTGAAACTTAAAGAAAAAAATGGCTGCGGTCAAACC
>NW_015387056.1:4188-23296 GCF_001527695.2 Protobothrops mucrosquamatus | reverse complement strand
TTAGTTCTGGGAAGTCCGGGGGGGGGAGGGGGGAAAAGGATAAAAATATATAAGAACTGATGTGTTTATTAATTATTTTGGAAGTATATTTATGAGGATGACCCTGGCTGTTACCCCAAACTGCTTCTGGTTGGTGCTTGAGAAAGAGGTTGGGAAGTAGGGAGTGGAAGGAGGAAGGTGGAGTGGTTGAGAGTCTAGATGGAGGAAGGTTCTGGTACGAGAAAGAGGGGGAAGCAGAGAGGGGGCAGCCGGGATCACCCGTAAAGTATCTTTTCTTTTGTGTATTGATGTTTTGTATTTATATGCGTCAAGTTTATGTTTATATTTTGTTATACTTGAAAATAATAAAAAAAATTAAAAAAAAAATATGCTGGTCAAATAGGGACAATGGATCCTGCTCCAACATTTTGACCTCAGGGTTATCTCACAAAAGAAGAAAACCAGACTGACCTATAAACAAAACCAACTAGAACATAGAATGATAGGGCTGGAAGTGACCTTGAAGGTCTTCTGGTCCAACTCCCTTCCCAAGGCAAGAGACCTTATAAGATGCCAGACAAATGGTTGTCCAATCTGTTCCTGAAAACCTCTACCAATGGAGCACCCACAACTCTGGTAGGCAAGCTGTTTTGTTGATTAATTGTTCTCACTATTCAGAACAGTGTCCCTGGTTCCAGGCTGGATCACTCTTTAATGAGCTTGCACCCATTGTTTCTTGTCCTATCCTAAGATGCTTTAGAGAATACGTCAACCAACTTTTCTCTATGAGAGCCCCTTAAGTACTGGAAGTCAGCTATCGTGTCATCCCTAATCTGTCTCTTCATTAGGCTAGATATACCTAGTTCCCTTAACCGTTCATCATACAATTTAATCTTCAGACTTCTTACATTCTTAGTTGCTCTTCCCTACACTTTTTCAAGGATCTCAGCATTTTTTTCTATTATAGTAACTAGAATTGGATGCAGAATTCTAAGTCTTACCAGTGGAGTATAAAGAGGTACTATCATATTGCAGCACCCCTTGCAATAACCAGGGGTGATGCAGCCACCAGGAAGTCTGCAACTGCTGGAAGTACAGCAGCAGCAGTGGGGCTGGCCACCACCTCTGATTTTGCAGCAACCGCTGAGGGCCCCGCAACCAATGGGGATCCAGCAACAACCACCTTCGAGGCCACAGGGGGTCTACAACAACTGGGGATACCACAACCACCCACAGGTCAGCAACAGCGGGGATGGCAGCAGCCCCCGCACATGCAGCAACTACTGGGAGGCCCGCAGCAACTTGGGGTGCCAACACAGCAGCCGCTGAGACCGTTGGGTGTTGTACAGCAGTTGGGGATGCCGCAACCACCAGCAATGCAGCAACAGCCGTGGGGGTGGCAACAGCCCCTGAACGTGCAACAACCGCTGGGAGACTTGCAGCAACTGGGGATACAGCCGCCGCCATGGGAGGCAGCAACCGGTGGGGGTGCAACATCCACAGTGGGGAGGCTAGCAACCACTGATGGCACCACCTCTTAGACCAACCTTCGATTGGAGAAGCTGATCTTTTTCCTCAACCAGGTGCGCTCTCACTTAAACCGCTGTGCCTATTCCTACCCAAACCTAGCTGCTATGGTCGACATGGTTGCTTCCAACTTGGAAGGGAAGCATCTAAGTGGCTGAACAATCTATATAATGAGCAAGCACCCGAGCTGGAGGACCCCCATCTCTTCCTCCTAGGACTGAGAGCAAGGTTTGAGGACCCATCCATTGCCCTCAAAGCATAGGAGCAAGTCCACAAGATAAAGCAAGCTGGCAGGCCTGCACTGGAATACATACGAGAGTTTCGCATAATAGCCGGCCAAGATGTACCGAAAGTGCCAGAAGAGTTTAAAAACCTGTTGAACAAAGAGATAACACATCTAGAACTCTCGGAGGCAATCAAGAAACAAAACAACAACAAAGCCAGATGGTTTACCTGTAGAAATGTATAAAATCGTACAAGAATCTTTAAGCCCAATATTGATGGAACTATTTAACGAGGTCTTAACAAAGGCCAAAACACCAGCCTCATGGGAAGAAGCTCTCCTCACTCTGATTCCTAAGGAAAATTCAGATTTGACGCATATTAAGAACTATAGACCCATCTCATTATTAAATTTGGACTATAAGATTTTTATGGCCATTATGGCTCAAAGACTTGTAAGATTCCTAGTAGATTTTATACATTCTGATCAAAATGGCTTCTTATCTTAGATATTTGGACCAATTTGCAGTTCTCTTTTATGGGCAGAATTGCCGTAATCAAAATGAATGTGCTACCTAAAATTTTATTTTTGTTCCAATGTATACCCATTAAACTAGACATGAAATTTTTTCAAAACTTTAATAAAACCATTCTTAAATTTATTTGGCAAGGGAAAAAAAGCAAGGATTAAATTAAAATTACTGCAAGATTCGAAGGAAAGGGGTGGACTTGGCCTCCCTGACCTGGAAAAATACTATCAGGCCATAGTATTATTATGGGTGCGGGATTGGATATTAATGAAGAATAGGAGACTATTAAGTCTGGAAGGTCATGATTTACAGATAGGATGGCATGCTATGTTATGGGATCAGAAATATAAGGCACACAAATATTTTCGAAGGCATTACATCAGACGAGCTCTAATAGACGTGTGGGTTAAAACTTGGCAACCAAATTATACACAAGTCCCCAGCTGGATTTCAACGTTAGAAATGCATATACATCCAAGTTCATACAATTATGGAAAATTATAACATATAAAAATGTACTAGACGAGAAAGGGGAATTGAAATCCAGGAAAAATCTGCAAGATGAAGGGATAGAATTAGAATGGTGGGCATATCTTCAATTACAGGCAAGATATTGGAAAGATAAAAAAGAGCTAGGCATAAAAATAGAATCGACAGGGCTGGACAAAATATTATTAGGAACTGAGGACAAAATGATTAAAAAACTATATCACTATCTGTTAGACCAGACAATGTATGAGGAACAGGTAAAAGAAACCATGTTAACGTGGACCAGGGATCTTGATCTCAACTTTGATCTGCACATCTGGCAAGAATTATGGGCAAGAAATAGGAAGCTCACTTTGGCCACCTCCTACAAAGAAAATCTCTACAAAATGTTTTATAGATGGCATCTCCCACCAACATGGTTAGCTAAAATGGGTCCAAATTTTTCATCCATATGCTGGAAATGTAAATTGGCAATAGGGACCTATTACCATATGTGGTAGGAGTGCCCAAAAGCTTGTGATTTTTGGAATAAGATAAAAAGTGGCTGGAAGAAATATTAATGGTAGAGATAGAGCTAAAACCAGAACTCTTCTTATTAGGCATAACTACACAGAAATACGATAAAGGGATATTTTACCTGATGTTACACATTTTCACAGCTGCTATATTGGCATATGCACAAAATTGGAGGAATAAAGAAACTCCAACAGAAGAAGAGATTTTATACAAAATTTTATCGTGTGCCGATATGGACAGGCTCACAATGGAAATGAAGGACAAGACAGAGTCAGATTATTTTGAAATCTGGGACAAATTTTATTATTGGTGTGAATCAAGGGGGACTGTTCGGGTTATAAGCTAGTGTTAAGATAGAAATATATATACTGCTCACAAAAATAAAGGGAACATTTTACCATGGAACTGAAGGGGTTTGCGTTCCCTTTATTTTTTTGAGCAGTATATAATTGTATGTTAGTATATAGAGAAATAAATTAGATATTGTATTGTATAGAAAAATATGTATGTATATATAGAGATTAAGAACTATATGTATGAAGAGGAACAAATTGTTAGAAATATGTATACTGGAATGTTATGTTATGTCCATTTTTGTTTTAACTGTATTATAAATAAAAAACTTTTTAATTTTTTTTTTAAAAAGATAGCCGTCCGAATAGAGAGGTGACCTAAGCAATCCCTAGTCCATCACTTCAAGGAGGGACTGGACAACCACCCCTCCCAGGCTTGTATCTATCGAGCAGTTCCTAATCAGCTGCAAGAATGGTACCAGGCAGCAGTAAGACTGGACGTTCAGTTCACCCGCTATAAGAAGCTACTCCCACAAGAAGCCGAGCTGAGGCCAGATCAACCCAAACAACAGCTACCCACCCACCCCGAAAGACTCCAATCGCTGCGGCTACTGACAATCCCAGGCTACCTGCAGGCCCATCGATCAAGTGCTTCATATGTGAACAACAGGGACATCGAGCAGCGAGTTGCCCAGTCCCTTACCCTCAGCAACAGAATAGACTGGGACCACCAGTGAGAAAGAAACCAGCCCAGCAGCTGGCGAAAGAGAAATCCAACTGGATCACGCAGGAACCTGTCGCCCAAGTCACATCCCCCACACAAGAGAGTGCCGAACCCCAAGCCGGACCTGCCGCCATTCTACCCTCCTACAACAGTGACGATGAAGGAGAGAATGACCCGATGGTGAGTCGACATGTCCCACTTTTTTGCTAACTGCCAAACTCATAATCCCTAAGACAGGGGCACAGGTAGATTTGAAAGTACTAGTCGACTCCAGATGCTCCCAGTGCGTTATTAGCTTATCACTTGCCCTGAAAATGGGCATACAAGCAAGGCTGCTCTCCAAACCTGTGAGGTTTGAGCAAGCCGATGGTTCCCTAATGGGAGGAACTTTAGTCACGCAATTGACCGAACCTCTATGCTTAGAAATAGATGAACACTGGGAGTTCATTCGTTTCATGATGGCTCCGAAAATGACTGAGGCTGTGATCCTAGGACTAGCCTCGTTAGACAAATGGAAACCATTTATCTGGTGGGAGAAGGGAATGAGGACTGTGAGGTTACCTATAGGATCCAAGCCTCCCCTTAACTCGACGGACATTACAGGAGAACCTAGCCCATCCAATGAGCTAGTGCACATGGCTGCCTTGACTCAACCAGGCGAGCCACTCATCCCCAGTGAATACCAGGACCTAGCAGAGGCATTTAGTGAGAAATAATGCGACACTCTGCCTTCCCACCGGCCCAATGATTGCTCTATCAAACTGTTACCGGGACCTGAACTCCCACGACCGAGAATGTACACTATGTCCCTCCTTGAGATGGAGGAGATGCAGCAATATGTGGACAAAAACTTGGCGAGGGGATTTATCGAATGGGCCAAGTCCGCCGTGGGAGCCCTGGTGTAATTTAAAGAAAAAAAAGACAGGTTGCTTCATCTCTGCATAGATTATAAAGGTCTGAACATGGTAAGCATGGAAAACAAATACCCCTCCCCCTCCTGAAGGACTTACTGACCCACCTGGCAAAGGGGAGGGTCTTCACTAAGTTAGACTTGAGAGAGGCTTATTACCGGGTGAGGATAAAGGAGGGAGATGAGTGGAAGACTGCTTTTAACTGTCTATGGGGAGCTACCAATTTAAAGTCATGCCTCTTGGACGGCAAGGGGCTCCAGTTGTCTTCATGCAGCTGATTAATTAGGTACTACATGACCATTTATACAAAGGGAGTTTGGTGTATCTTGATGACATCTTGATATACAGCACAAATATGGCTGACCACGTAAAACTAGTGAGAGAAGTGCTAAAGAAACTGTTGAACCCCAAACTTTATGTTAAACTATCAAAGTGTGAGTTTCACCAGACCCGACTAGATTATCTTGGCTACAGAATTTCCAGTGAGGGCATTGAAATGGACCCGACCAAAGTGAAAGCTGTAATTGAATGGCAGCCCCCAAAGACTCGCAAACAGCTCCAGTTGTTGGGATTCGCCAACTTCTACCATCAATTCATCCCCTCCTTTGTTGAAATTGTCCTGCCCCTTACGGAATTACTAAAAACAGGCAAAGAGGGAGGAAAGTCGCTTCCGGGCCATCCACTAGCATGGACTATGAACTGTCAAACTGCTTTTGAAAATTTAAAAATATTATTTGCGGTCAAACCGGTCTTAAAGCATCCTTGCCCAGGGAAGCCCTTTGTGATCCAAACTGATGCCAGCGACGTGGCCATCAGATGTGCTAATCCCCCTTTTTTTAACTGTGAGTGCATGGCAGTGAAGAATGCAATGATTACCAGTACAATTTGGTGGCACTGGCTTGATTTGTGCTAAGGTGCTAGCCGGTTCACCCACCATTACTTTTGCAGATCCAGAATAACCATGAAATTCAAAAACATTTTTCCAATACCTTGAATATTTCAACATCACTTGCTTTTGTTGCCAAGCATTCACGTAAAAAATCTTTAATAATGAATTAGTGCTGTTATCAATGAAATACAAGCAAAACAGCAAGTCCAGCCATGTCTAGCAATTGGTCCTTTTGTAAGGCAAAAGTGCAATTCTGCAGATGAAGTATTAACTCAGTCGTGTTTGCAGCTAAGTCTTTAATTCACTGAGCTAATGAATCATTAGAAAGTGGCACTGACATGACTTGTTTTACTGACTTTTCATCCAGCAGGCATTCATGAATGTCAAGGGTATCAGGTTTTATTAGTCTGTCAACTATTATGCAGCTTCTCCAGCCAATGCTATACAATAACTTATTCTGTAAGATGCTTCAGTGGCTTTTCATGTCCAGGTTGAAATGCTGTAACTAATGTTTTAAAGAGCAAATTATGTTTACATATAAAATATTCTTTATTTTTTAAAAAAATTCTGATCTCAAAATGACACCTCAATTTAACTAGCACCATTATATTTGTTGAAAATATTTTGTTGGACATAAGTCATAATAAAGTAAATTATTAAAATCAATAAATCCAAGAGAAAGATGGCTTTCATGATATTTTTGTGAATTGTTTACAAATTTCTCCCAGTTTATTAACAGTAGATTTCTCCTTTCCACAAGTCAGAGAACTCTGATATAAACAATTTCATCTTTTTCAGTATTGTGAGATATAGATAGTACATCTGTGGGTGAGAAAATGAATCTTCTGAACCTTTTTATGCCAACATCCTTAAATATAAGAAAAATATAAATACATTTCTTTCATTTTAGTATTAATTAGTCAATTAAATGATTATTCATTATGAAAACAGTTTTAAGGTTGCAGACCTCCTTAAGGATCTCAAGAACTCTCAAGGGTGTGCAGACCATACTTTAAGAAGTGCTGCTATAGCTCAATCCAACAGCTTTGTGATTTTGTCCCATTAATATGTGACTCTTGAGAATCAAGAATATTATTGTTATATTTTTGGTCTTAGCAGGCATTGTTGCTGTCTTCAAGAAGATCAACTTTAATTTAATCTCACTTTGTTGTGTTGTGACATTATGACAATAAATATATGAGATTTCAATGGAAGGTAAGTCATTAAGGTTGGCTAGGATAACTATACCACATTTGCTATGAAAAATAAGAATAAGGAAACTAAAGCCCCAGTACTTTAGAATACATTTGCATGATTTTTTTTTAAAGGAAAATGAGTTTTTAGAAATATTTTTAATCTGAAATGAATTGGGAGAATATTTGGCACAGACTGGGAAGTATCCTATTATTTTATCATTTCCATATGCATTGGATACATTTGCAAAGTATTTGTTAAGAGATGCTTCCAGGATGAGGTAATTAAAAAGAAAAAATATTATTTTTCTTATTTATTTTGTAGGCAATAGTAATTAAATAAACATACCTTTTACAACAATCTGTTCTGGGTAAACTTTTTCTTTTTAACTTCCAAATAGGAAAAAATGTAAGACTTGTTTCATGTTAGTTAAATAAGAACATATGTTCAAAGCTAATGTAGACAGTCTGTTTGGTGACATAGAGATTCAGGGCATTTGTGCAGGAAAACATATTCATGATGGAAGGTTACGTGGCTATAAATCTTAAATACAAAAGAGATAACTTCAGAAAAAATGTCCATTAATCAAAATATGCAACAAGCAAAGAGAAGGATACTGACATAAATAACTTTGTCAGGTGGTTTGAATTCTTTTCATACAATGTCCATAGCAATTACATGCTGGCATCTATTTGACATTCTTTCTAAAATCTTATCTGCAAGAAGATGCCTTCTCGGACCTCAATCCCTGTTTCACAGGATAAATTGTCTTGATAATTCTAGCCTAGTTCTTTGCATTTCTCTACCTGCCCCTTCTATGTACTACTCTTGGTGTCCTATCCATTAAAGCCCTCAGAAGAGGAAGTTGAGTTAGGGTTTCAGAAAAAAAACCAGGCAGAAAGATATGGTAATAATGCCAGAGCAATGAGATTATTATTATATAGCCTTACTATTAGACAATAAGAAGTTTCAGGTCACTTATTTACTGGCAAATTTTGTTGTCTAGCTTCAAGAATATGACAGATGATGCTTCCTGAAGACATCCACTGTATTTGTTTGCTTTTTCTGGTCTTTGATCATAAGCAGTTTTAAATTTTGCTTTGGCAGAAATATTGTTGTGTCATGCCATTAACTAATGTAAGGAGATTGTATCAATGGAGATTTGACCTTGAGTAAAATTAGTGATTTGGGACTTGTCTGTCTCTTTCAACTGTATCTAATTTACTTTGTGTCAAGATAAAATATGGAAAGAACTTGTTTGGATTTCTTTGAATTCTTAGCATAAAGGTGGGATATAGTGTAATAAACAAGCTGCACCAATCTTGGCACATACTGGCACAGATCTCTCTAAACTCATGCTGCAGGAAATAAAAACAAATGCAGCTAAATTGGTCACAATTCACACAAAGGCAAGTTCTTTTGCATGTGCAGTGCCCTAAAGACTGCTAGACCAACAATTTGTTATTTAAGGCATCCCTTATCATATAATATTAAGAACAATTAAATTCAAGGCTCTTTGTAACATTTTAATTAGAATTCCAAGTCCTCCCCCCCCCTTCAATTTATTAGATTTCTTATTCAGCAATATGCTAAATTAGTCAATGGAACTTGGTATGATAATGTGCTCTTGACTGCACAGGCTGATTACAGTCAATGGACTTTTGTGCTGTATTTATCATTAAATGATTTTTTGTTTTTATCTTTGTTAAAGTGTTTGCAGGAATAAATACCAGCTAAATGATTTATGTCTCCTAAGTTATCCATTTGCTTCCTCCCATGTTATAATTCAAAAGGAACTTGCATCTTTCAGCTTTGTAAGCAATGCTTGTATTTCTGTCCAGATGCTGGCAGTGAAGAATCCACTGTTTTTTGGTGACCAGTCAATATTATCCAACTGACTCTGGGAGAATCTTTAAACTTTTTTCTCTCAAAGATCTAGAAATGCTTTTTTCTAGGGAAATGTGTATTAATATGGCCTTGCTGAGATAGATCTCTCTTCATACTTCTAATGAGAACCATAACTCTTAGATATTGGTTGGAGTCAGGCAGCATCCAAAATAAATAAATAAATGAATAAAAATAAATAAATAAATAAATAAATAAATAAATAAATGAAGAAAGAAAGAAAGAAAGAAAGAAAGAAAGAAAGTGTTTTACTTGTTGCTTTAATAAAAAATAATAATTCCTACTATAAATGACTCCAACCCAATGAAAATCATTGGTATTTAAGTATCACCTAAAGCATCTTCTAAAGTCATCAAACCAACATTATATCAGAATAACGGGAATAGTGTATACACTTCATACTACTTCAACAAGGGCTGGATTATTTTATGAAGAACCTGTCACATTAAATGTGATTTCTGTAATAGAAGTTCCAGTGTTTAAAGCAGAGATTCCTAAACTTTTTGCCATCATACTTCCCTTTAGTGTATGGGATACATCCCATACATCCCTTCCCTTGGATGGGACACATCCCTTCCCTTAATGGACACATCTCTCCTAAAAATCCAAAAATGAACAATAAAAACAATACTATGAAACTTTATGAAAGGTAGATTTATTGTGACAACATAATTAAAAGGTTCTTCACATCTGCTCTTGATTCGGTCAAGAGGGGTACACTTCACAGTTTAGGAAACTCTAGCTCAAAGGAATGAGAGGAGCAACTCTGATGAGTTGATAGTTTTAGGAAAAAAAGGTATGAAACTCTTTTGTCTATGCTGCATTCCTAATTTAAAATCTCCCAAACCCACTCTGAAGCTACTTGAAACCTCCCAGGTTTCAGATCACTCCTTTCCACTGCAGTTTCAAAAAATGAGTCTGGGGAACTCAAGAACTTTGCTTGAATGTAAAACCTCACTTCTGATTAAAAAGAGAAAAGGGGCATTGTCTTACCTGAACGTCTTTTCTCAGCATGATGATGGAGAATCCACGAGTGGGTTGTCTTAACCTTCCTGCTCAGATGAGACTAAGTGTAGAAAGTTGCCATGCCTCCCGCTGGCTAGACTGTCCCAGTTTTAGACCAAGGCAAAGCAACCGATGATAGTCTGACGCGTTGGCTTCTCCTATCCCTGACACAGGACCAGACGGCCCTTAAAAGGTGGGTGTGGATTCTCCATCATCATGCTGAGAAAAGGCGTTCAGGTAAGACAAAGCCCCTTCTCCAGCATGATGAGTGGAGAATCCACGAGTGGGACATACCAAAGCCGCTCATGTCCCTACGGGGAGAACTAGTCTGGGCTTGTGTCCCACTAGATGGAAACACCTGCTGCAACACCCTCTGGCCAAACAAAGCATCCGAAGAGGCAAACTTGTCCAACTTGTAATGCCTGATTGAAGGAGGAAGGGGAGGACCAAGTTGCCGCCTTGCAGATTTCTTCAATGGATGCCTGTGTCGACCAGGCCGCTGATGTAGCCGCACTTCAGGTAGAATGGGCCGTGATGTGGCCGGGAACCGGCAGGGAATGTGATGCGTACGCATGGGCGATGCAAGCCTTTATCCATATTCCTATGGTGGAAGAAGAGACCTTCTGGCCCATGGATGAGGGCTGGAAGGACACGAACAGGGCCTCAGACTTGCGGAAGGCAGAAGTCCGCTTGATATAGTGTCGCAGGGCCCTGCGCACATCCAGCTTATGCCACTGCCGTTGGGACAAAAGATTGGGCAGTACTACCCAATTGGGACAAAAGATTGGGACAAAAATTGGGCAGTACTACCTCCTGAGTCCTATGAAACCAGGTATTCACCTTGGGGATGAAGGACGGGTCTAAACAAAGGACCACCCTGTCCGCATGGAAGATGCACAGGTCACCCGACGGAGAGGGCAGCCAACTCAGAAATGCATCTTGCTGATGTGACTACAATCAGGAAGGCTACTTTCAGTGAAGAGCAAGACCTGATGGGTTCAAATGGCGGTGAAAGTAGAGCCTGTAGAACCCGTGACAGGTCCCAAGAGGGGTAGCGGCGTATTGCCGGTGGCTTGACGTGAGGAAGGAGCTTACCACTGGGTGCTGGGCCAAAGGAACAGAATTGTCACATGTAAGCATCGTGGATAATGCCGCTACCTGTCTACGGATAGTGCTAGGAGTTAACCCCTTATCCAGACCTTCCAACAAATAGTCCAAAATATTTGGGATAGCTACTGAGAGAGGTTGGAGGTGATGTTTAGTGCACCATAGGCAAAAATTCTTCCATGTCGCATCGTAAATCCTATTTGTAGAGGGGCGTCTGGAAGCCTGAACCATAGAGATCACCCTTGATGAATAGGATTGCCTGGTTAGGTTCCGCCGCTCAAGTGCCACGCAGCCAACTGGAGCCACTGGGGATCCGGGTGTTGAAGGGCCCCCTGGCTGAGGGAGATGCGATCCGGAGGAATCCTCCAGGATGGTGAGAAGGAAAGATCCACGAGGTCGGCAAACCACAGACGTATCAGCCAATGTGGAACAACCAATATGATCTCCGCCTGCTCCTGAAGCATCTTGTGGATGGTCGCCGGAATCAGGGGAAGGGGAGGAAAGGCGTACAGCAACTCCCTGAGCCATCTGCTGCGGAGGGCGTCCGTTCCCTCCACCCCCGGTGATGGGAACCTGGAGAAGAACCTCGGAAGTTGGGAGTTGGTTGGAGAGGCAAACAGGTCCAACTGCGGCTGACTGAATCTGTCTGAGATCTCCCTGAATAGAGCTGGGTCCAGGTGCCACTCGGAGTGGTCCATGGTAGATCTGCTCAGGGAGTCTGTCTGTTGATTTGCCTCCCCCGAAATGTGCTCTGCCTTCAGAGAGCAGAGGTGGACCTCTGCCCAGGAGTTCAAACGGCGGGCCTCGCTCATGAGGGACTTGGATCAGGTCCCTCCCTGTCTGTTTACATGTACCATTGCTGCCACGTTGTCGGTGAGGACCAGAATGTGTTGTCCCGCCACCCTGTTGGTGAAGTGGCATAAGGCCAGATGTATGGCCCTGAGCTCCAGCCAGTTTATACTGTGTCTTAACTCCGAGTGGAACCACCGACCCTGAGCTAATTGTGATTGGAGGTGAGCTCCCCAGCCAAATAAACTTGCATCTGTGGTCAAGGTGAGTCTGACTGGCTCCTTGAAGAGGGATCCCTTGGCAATCGCCGGGGAGGTCCACTACTGGAGGGAACATGTCTGGCGTGGAACCCTTACTCTCCTGTTGGAAGAGCTCATGTTCAACTTCTGAAAGGGAAGAAAGAACCATTGCAACACTCTGGAGTGTAACCTGGCCCATGGAACGATTCCCATACAGGAGACCATCTTCCCCAGCAACTGTGACAGCACGACTAGAGGAACCACTCTCTCCATTCGAACCCGGTGTATTAGGATCCAGATGCTGTCCCGACGTTCCTGGGAAAGAGAAACCTTGCAGAGCTCCGAGTCTATGACTGCCCCCAGGTGAAGGAGATGAGTTGAAGGGACCGTGTGGCTCTTTTGGAAGTTCACGGAGAATCCGTGAACCTGAAGAGTCCTGATGGTGAGAGCCAGGTCTGACTGGGCTGATCGGAAGGAACGGGACTGGATGAGGATATCGTCCAGATAACATTGGACGCACACCGGAATCATTCTCAGGTAGGCAGCTAATACCGGTAAGATCTTTGTGAACACCCATGGGGGCGAAGACAGGCCAAACGGGAGTGCTCTGTACTGAAAATGCCGGTGTGCGTGGCAAAATCAGAGGAATTTGCGGTGCTCGGGGAGGATTGGAACATGCAAGTAAGCCTCCGTCAAGTCTATGGATGACAGGAAATCTCCCCTCCTGACGCTGGCCAAGATAGACTTGAGAGTCTGCATTTTGAACCGCTTGTAGGCCAAGTGGTAATTTAGTCCTTTCAGGTCCAATATCGCCCTCCAACCCCCTGAGGCCTTCAGGACCATGAACAGAATGGAGTAAAACCCTTTCCCCCACTGTTCCATGGGTACTGGTTCTATGGCCTCTATCTGTAGTACATGGGTGATGGCCATGGCCATGAGCCTTGCTTTGGAAGTGTTTCTCGTGTTGGGGCACGCTAGGAAACATTCTGGAGGTCTGGTCAGGAATTCCAGGGCAAGACCATACCGAATGGTGTCTAACATTCAGAAGTCTGTGGTGGTGGCCTCCCATGCGCTGGCAAAGAGAGAAAGCCGACCAGCTATGGGAGAGGCCTTCCTGGAGTCACTTGGTCCATCTAAACGGACGGCCTCTGGAGCCCCGAAAGGAACGTTTAGCCTGGTACTGCGGCCTGGCTCTGGGGTTTTGGCGGTCCTGCTGGCGATCCTGCCTGGGAGGAAAGGGGCGAGGATTTTGAGACAAGTCCCAGGCCAGTCCAGCACAAAAGGGCTGCCTCCAGTCCCAGGCCGGTCCGGCACGAAAGTACTGCCTCTGGGAGTCTTGTTGGGATCTCCTGTCTGCTCGTCTAGAAATGTGTGCGAGCACTTTGCGTTTGTCTTTTCCCTCGATCAGGTAAGGATCGAGGACCGTACTAAAAAGGTGAGTACCGCTGTAAGGGGTGGTTGCCAAACGCCACTTGGACTTCAGGTCAGCCCGCCATTGTTTGAACCAGAGAAGTCTGCAGGCTGAGACGCTGGCTGCTATGGATCAGGCGGAATACCTGGCAGAGTGAAATGAGGCGTCCGCTACATACTCAGATGCAGCAACCAGCTTGGCCAAGGTCTGCTGTGCCCGTACCTGGTCTGGTACGAGCCTGGAGTTTTCAAAGCTAGATGATGGAGGATCTGGCGAAGAAGGACGACGATGTCGCTGCCTTTACCAACCACGCCGAGGCTTGATGAGACCTACGAAGGGAAAATTCAAACGTCTTGTCCTCCGCTCTCAGAGCCTCAGCCATATCCCCTGGTATAGTGGGGGAAGAAAATAGAGAGGTTAAAGGTGTTCTGCGAGTAGCACTTCAAGGAGCGAAGAAAAGGAGGAAGAAATGTTAAAGAGTTTTTTCTCTGTCCCACTTGGAGTGGGGAGAGTACCAAGGGAGGACCACTGCTTTTGCACCGTGCTGCGGAAGAAGGGCGGAACAGGAATCTGCTTCTCCGCAACCACCGGCTCAGAAAACAATGGGTTCGAGTCCTGGGTGGTGGAGGGTGTCTGAGGACATTATAAGACCTGAAATTCATGTAACCAAATTTCCAAGAGAGCCACATCACCATACTTTCTCAGTTAAGTTTCAGTGATCCATACGAGATCTGCCTGTTTATAAATCACCAAATTATAAATGGACATGGTCTTGATACAAACAAACTTTACATTAATCAGCACCAATTTGAGGCCAGGTGCCCCAACAATCCAGCCAGTTGATTCCCAAGAACAGGTCACTGGAACAGAAAAAGATACTATCAGCATACTTTCCCAGTTTAACAAAATCAAGTATTGCAGACATTAGTCCCCTTCCTCAATCCTATTCACCATAGAATTTCCACCCTAGCCATTCCATTCCACTCCTCTATACCTCTCTTTGGTCCACCATTTAGAAATGGCAATCTGGATACAGGCCACTCACATTCACCCAGCAAATAAGTGAAGTGGGCATTCAACCTTCTCCATCTTGAATCATAATAAAAACAAGACAAATTCATACAAATTCAAACCACAGATACAACAACAACAACAAAAAGAAAAGCAACCCAAACCAAAATGAGGGTAATATAATGCCAGGAGACATTTCCACGATCCATGAACACCATAGGCCCTTACCAAGAAGCATTCTCTCACACCAAGCAGGCCTCCTCAATGTACTGTTCCTATCAATGGCCAGAAAAAAGACAGGTGAAATAGAGAAAGCTCCCCAGCCCCACACCAGTTATGAGTGCCACAGAGATCCACAACGGGCAAAAACCTATCACCCACACCCAAATAATTGGGTTTCTAGAGGAAATAGTTCAATTACCCCAGGCTGATGCATTAAGCTACAGAGATATAACAAGCCACCCCTGGAAAGAAGCTGTTGACCCTGTGAGGCAGTAACATCATCCCATATATCGAGCTTTGTTTCCTTCCTCTTACAATCTGCACCTTGTCTCCTAAATGTTTGTAATGGTAGTTACTGATAAGATTTTATCCAAACATTTCATAAGTTTACCTCGAGGGATTTTTAAGGTGAACATATTCCTCAATACTTTCTTATTTCTCTTTGCTAGAGTCAATATTTTATTTGCAAACATATGATCAATTGAGCCACTATTATCCTATTATCACTATATGATCTTTAAGTGGGCAGAACAGGCATATTAGAAATGTGCAGGTGTGCAATTATAATCTTCCTGTTGTATTTATTTTCAGATGTATTTTTCTTACATGAATTCCACACATTTATATTGATATATACAGCATGTAAAGCACACAAAAAACAGAAATAGAAACTTTGGTATTAATGCAGACAAAAAGTATATTGGGTTACATATGTATTCACTTGTTTTGATTAAAGGTACTATTTAAAATCTAAATATATACAGTAGTGAAGATGCTGCTGGCTAACTTGTGTTTCAACCTGCTATAGAGGTAAGAAATATTGTTATTGAGATCAACCACTACATTGCAACAGGACTGCATAAATCATTGCAATAGAACAGTGATGGCGAATCTTTTAGAGACCGAGTGCCCAAACTGCAACCCAAAACCCACTTATGCATCGTCGGGTGCCGGGTGGGTGTGGCCCATTAGGTGGGTGTGGCCCATTGGGTGGGAGTGGCCCATTGGATGGGCGTGGCTGCGGTGGTAACGGCAGACTGGGTGGGACTAAAAAGTTCAATCAATCAATTCCAACTTTGCAAGATCTTTTTTTTCCGTGAGAAGTTGAAATTGACTGATTGATTGAACTTTTTTTTTTTGTACACGGCGGCGGAGGCCTAAAGCGAAAAGGTTTTATAAAACCCACCTGAAGGCCTAGGACTGGGGCGACGCCATGCGTGCCCACAGAGAGGGCTCTGAGTGCCGCCTCTGGCACCCGTGCCATAGGTTCGCCACCACTGCAACAGAATCTTGAGAATCTGCAGGAGAATGCACTAAGCATCTCTTTCTGAATTGTTAATATATATATATATATTCCAGATGCATGAATATGTTATAGAGAAGAAAATGCAACTACTTTGAAAGAGGTGCTTCATATGCATGGTCAACTGTCATTGCAAATAAATGTTTTGCTCCTTCTCAAACATATTTGCCAATATGAAACGTTGGCAAATATAAAATGTTGACAGATTCATTTATTTTAAATATTTTATTTTTTTGTATGGTTGTCCATCTCATGGCAGTGATTCAAGGCACCATACAAGATTAAAAACAATTCAACAATTTAAACCATAAAGTTGAGGTCACAAAAACCAACCCCAACTTAAAACAAAACAGCTTTCATTAGTAGAGCTATACATGCCATATCCTGATGTACTGTTGAGGAATTTATTAAATGAAAGAGATCAATAGATTTTTTTCACATGAACTAAAAACTCTCAGTTGCTACAAAACAGTATATTCAAAATATTCCCAATGCAAAAGTGCTAGGTGAAGTTCACAGATTTTGGAACATACTAGGTTCATCCAATTTGCTAAACTAAAACCAAATAAATTACATGATTTTGCATGAAGTAGGAATTCAGTCATACTGTGGTGATGTTTTCAGATTAAAAACCATCAATAAGATTTAGTTTTCATTATCACTTTATAACTCTTGTTTGACAACTATCATATTTACCCAGAAAATAGATTTAAAACAATCGTCCAGTCCAAAGAATGAAAAGTTAAAACAGATTAACAAACCTTATCTGGCTCCATTACATTAGTGTAAATTAATCTAAAACGTTTTATTTTAANGTGCCACATTCAGTGACCAATAACAGAATAATCATAATTGGTAAATATTCCTATTAGCTGTAGCTCCTATTTATATTATTTACCATTATATAAGACAATATAGTGCAGTGGTGGCGAACCTATGGCATGGGTGCCAGAGGCGGCACTCAGAGCCCTCTTTGTGGGCACGCACACCATTGCCCCAGCCCCGCCACCCCCCATGGCCCCCTCCTCTCCAGCAGCCCCCCGGAGGAGAGTCACCCCGGGTGCAGCCTGTGGAGAGCAGCTGGGCAACGGGGAGAAGACTCCACCCTCGCACCCCATCGTGTACAAATGATGCTGCGGGGAGCGGACAGAGGGTGTGGCCACCATGATGCTGCTGGGCCGCCTGGGCGATCTGCTGTGGTGGGCTGTGGAGGTGGTGGGTGGCCCTGCAGGCAGGAGAGGCGGGATGGGGCAGGGGTGAGGCAGTTTTGGGGCACTCGGTCTCTAAAAGGTTCGCCATCACTGATATAGTGGGACTAATTTATTCATTTATTTATTCATTCAATGTATGTCTGCCAGAATAGTGAAATTCTTGGCAGTTTTTAATGCAACAGTAAACAATAAAATAAAATAAAATATCCATAGTGCAATAAATAAAAATGAAGTGAACATATGAATAACACAGTAAAAATGTTAGCAATACACAGAGAAAACAAATGAATATAAGCAGCCAGCAGTAAACATATAAACATTGAGAAAAATTGAGAGAATTACTGACATTAATTCATAATCCAAATGTTCTCTAGATTATTTTTTTTAGTAGCTTACAGAAAACTATTAAAGAAACTGGAAGCTTGTTGAATTTCTAGGCAAAGGAAATTATATATTTTAAATTTAAATTTAATGATGAAGAGGATATTATAACCATACAATACATTCCAATTTATAGAACATACAGTAATTCAAAATAAAAAGTGGAGTGACAAAACATTATGGAGCAAATCAAAGCCCTTAGGACCGTGGTGGCGAACCTATGGCACACGTGCCACAGGTGGCACACAGAGCCCTCTCTGTGGGCACGCGCGCCGTCGCCCCTGTCCCAGGCCTTCAGCTGGGTTTTATAAAATCTTTTCGTTTTAGGCCTCCACCGCCGTGTGCAAAAAAAAAAAAAGGTTCAATCAATCTATCTATTTCAACTTCTCGCAGGAAAAAAAAAGATCTCGCAAAGTTGGAATTGATTGATTGAACTTTTTAATCCCACCCAGTGTGCCATTACCACCGCAGCCATGCCCAAGCAATGGGCCACACCCACCCAATGGGCCATGCCTACCAGGCACCCGACGATACATAAGTGGGTTTTGGGTTGCAATTTGGGCATTCAGTCTCTAAAAGGTTCACGATCACTGCCTTAGGGCATCTCAAGTATAGATAAATATAATTATGTACAAAATAAGTGTGTATGTTGTATGACAATTAAGTCATGGCAATTGGACTTATTTTTGTAACAAAATTAAAAAATAACTAATTGATTAATAAAAATCAATAAAAATAACTCCAGTTGCACTGACTTAATTTTCAGACAACTCTACTTGGATGACTGAGAATCTTCATCAACATACTCCTTTTTGTATTTTTTTTTTCATTTAAAATAATTCAGAGTTCATGTTACATGATAAATAATGGCAAGTCAATGGACATATGGTAAATTTTGCTACAGATAAATCTGAACACATGAAGTATATCCAAGAAATATTCATAGGGTTGGTGTTTACTTCAGATACTATACCATATTTTAAATTAGGTAGATAGTCTGCCCAACTCTCTGTATTTCTAGCACAGAAACTATAATAATAATAATAGTAAAGTTGGAAGGGACCTTGAAGGTCATCTAGTCCAACCCCCTGCTCAGGCAGGAAACCCTATACCATTTCGGACAAATGGCTGTCCAGTCTCTTCTTAAAAACTTCCAGGGTTGGAGCATTCACCGCTTCTGGAGGCAGGTTGTTCCACTGGTTAATTGTTCTCACTGTCAGGAAGTTTCTCCTTAGTTCTAGATTGCTTCT
>NW_015387056.1:0-1382 GCF_001527695.2 Protobothrops mucrosquamatus | reverse complement strand
CTCTGTTTGGTTGGGTGGCCTGTAGTATACACCTATGGCAATGTCATTTTTCCCCCCTTTTATATTGACCCAAATGCATTCAAGACAGTTTTTATCATTGTTGTGCTCTATTTCTGTAGAGATGTAGTTATTTCTTATATAGATAGCAACTCCACCTCCTCTTTTATTTGGTCTGTTTCTTTTAAATAATTTAAATCCCCCTAGCTGTGTGTTCCATGTGTGGGTTTCATCCCACCATGTTTCTGTAATGGCAACAATATCATATCTGCCCTCATTAACCTGAATTTCTAGTTCACCCTGTTTGCTGTTCAACTATACATCTTTTAATGATTCCATATTATGATAGTCATTTGGGTCAAACTAACTGTTTCCTTCCATTTGCAACAATTCCACAGGAAGTAGATTTCCCATTCATCATCTCCAAAGGATTTATTTCTTGCTTGATTCTCCTTTCTTGTAACATTAGTTACAAGAAAACAAACATTTTATCTTTCCTTCATTTGAGCTTCCAGAGCTTTGATATTCTTAGG
Organism: Protobothrops mucrosquamatus; assembly: GCF_001527695.2. Lineage (NCBI taxonomy): Eukaryota > Metazoa > Chordata > Lepidosauria > Squamata > Viperidae > Protobothrops > Protobothrops mucrosquamatus. The sequence goes on along the minus strand of NW_015387056.1, from coordinate 852 downwards.
TTGATTTATACTCCAAAGTGAAAGGGTAGACATTTTGAAATTATCACTGCTCACAATTTCCAAAAGATAGAAGAACCAAATCAATTATTCTTAAATAGTTGACTTGAAACATTTCCCCCTTCAATATATTCTGTTCTTTCAATGTATAGTATTCACTGCATTTCAAGATATTTTTTTTTATGAACAGCCAAGGCACCTTTAAAAAAAGGGGTGGTTTCTCCGTTTTTGGGTTTGCCTTTTTATAGAAACATGCACTTTCTTAATAAACATATATATTAAATATTAGGGTTCTATCATAATACTATATGTGCATAAGACTTACCATATAAGATAGATTTCAATGATAGTTTGAAATAACTGACAGAGTAATGCCTAAAGCTTCCACAGTAGGATTTACCTGAAGTAGCATTTCCTATGGAGATTGCTATATCTATATCTATATCCATATCTATAGTATATCTCTTATACTGTATATCCAATAGACACAAAACAATAGCTATACCATTTTTTAAAAAATAGCTTGGTGATTACATTATTGTATTATTGCTTCTGTTTTAAATATTATTCAGTGATCAACATGTATCTATTTCACATGGAAAGGGTTATTTGTATCAAATCAATCCATTATGACTTTATCCAATACATCTGCACAGATGATTAATACAAAACTATACACACATACAAAGACATATTTCCACTGGGATGCAGTTTTGTCTAAATTTCTCTAGTTTAAATTCATCACCAATTAAGTACTCAATTAACAAAAACAATTGGATTCAAAGGATGCAGGTTCTCTGAGAAAAATGCCTCTTATTACTCTAGGAATTTACAGAGTCTCAATTTTTTTAAGAA
>NW_015387055.1:579143-614104 GCF_001527695.2 Protobothrops mucrosquamatus | reverse complement strand
CAGAGCGAACAAGGGGGCTCGCTGCCCCCCGCTCGCTCCTCCCTCGCTTCCTCGCAACGTCCCGCCTAGAGTTGAAATTAAGACGGGGCGGGGGGGGAGGAGGAGGGGGAGGCAGGAGCGTTCCAGGATTGGGCGGGGGGCGCCCCCCACCCCCGGACCAGCCAGAGGCGCCGTACGGGAAGGGTCGCCGGGCCGGGCAGGGGGGGGGGTCTGGGCTCTCCTGCCAAGCGCCCGAGTCGGGGCTCGTCTGGTGGGGCGCTCGGCGGCGGGCGGCTGTGCTTGGGACGGGGAGTCCGGGGGGGTGGGGCGGGGGGCTCCTCTCTCTCCCTCCCTCTGCAGCCAGACGGGTCCGGGGTCCGGGCCCCGCGATGCCGCCACAGCCAGAGCCCCCGAGAGGAGGGACGGGGGGCTCCCTACAGAGGGGGCGTCGTCGAGCGAGGGGGGAGATGGCCCCTCGAGGCCCGGGCATCCTTGTTTTGCATATGGCGCCCACCCCGGGGCGGGCATGGAGGGGGGAGCCCAAGCTCCGGGGTTTGGGGAGGGCGGGGCTGCCGGAGGAGGCGGAGGCCAGGCAGAACCCGCGCGCGGTGGCTGTGCTGGGGAGGGCCTGGAGGGGTGGGGGGGGTGAAGCCTGACGTAATTCTCCCTTTCCCATCACGTGTGCCGTAAACAGCTAGCGTTACTAATAGTTATAAAATGCTCTGTGTGTGTGTTTGTGTGTGTGTTTAACTGGGCTCCCTCAGGCAGCTTGTCCACAAGGGATGGGGGGGCAGGTAGCCCCTTCCAAGGATCTCTCTACCTGCTCGCCCCTTCCAGTGGATTGTCCAGCATTTGTAGGATCTTGCAGGGGAAATGTAGATAGCAAAGGGAAAAAGTCTTCCTTTGAACCCTTGAATTGATTTCACAGAATTCTGATTTTTTTGGTTTGTTGGTTTGTTGTTTTAAGCCATGAGGACTAGAGGCTTGCACAAAGGTTTCTCACGGACAGCCTGATTTCAGAGGCACTCTACCAGGAGAGAGGGCAGAGGGCAGCTGGGTGTTTTCCAAGCTTGTGTGTGTGGGTGCCTTCCCAAATTGTGTGTCTTTTTTTTGGGGGGGGGAAAGCCCATTCACCCTTGGGCGGGGCAGGGGGCATGGAAAGGAGGGGCTGGCTGTTGCTGTGGGTGAAAGAAGCTGACCGCCCTATTGGCCTCATGGGGGGGGGATAAGCTTTGGAGCTGGAGGGCACAGATGGTGCAGCCCCTCCCCTCGGGGCCCCATTCCATCAATCCAGGCGGGGCATGGGGGGGGCTTCTGGTGGGATTCAGAGGGAAAGAATCAAACAGACCTTTTGAAGGGGGGGGAGGAGACCCTAGAAGGTCCGGAGAATGGCATTCCTGGGGGAGGGGCAGGCTGTCTGTGGAGAGGCAAAGAGATGGGCCTTTGTGGGACTTGAGGCTTCCCCAGGCTATTAAGGGGGGGCGAATGGGAAAGGGGGCTTGCTCCGCCCCCACCCCCACTGATGGATTTTCTTTTTGCATTCCAGACCCGCAGACTTTTTTTCTCCTGCTGCGGTGGGTGCTCTGGCTGAGGACAATGGGAGTTGTAGTCAGCCTGCCTGCAAAGGCCCTGGCTGGGGAAGGGAGGGAGGGTAGAGAGACCCGGACCTCCTTGTGCTCCCCCTCCCCCACCCAAAGGACACGCAGGCGCTTAATTAGAAAGGGGGGGCGTGCCAACCTCCTCCTCCTTCTCCTCCTCGGAATTGGGGGGGGGGGCGTGCTGCGCTGCCTCTGCTCATTTTTCACAAAATAATTGTCTGTATTTTATCTAAATGAAAGTCATTCGTCTTCCCCTCCGCCCTCTTTCAATCATCCGGCGGGGGTCTTTCCACCACGGCTTGTGTCACAAACTGAAATATTCATTCATTTTCAGAGCCGTTCTGCCTGTGGATTATTCTTCATCTCCTCCTCAAGGAGGGGGGGGCGCATCTGAAATGGAAAAGATGTCAGGGGGGGAGGGAGGGAGGGAGAGAAGAGGCTCCAGTTGAAGGGAAGAGCAGGGCAAAGCCTCCATCCACAGGGGCAGTCTATCACAGTTTCTGGGAACAGGCAAAGGGGCTGAGGGGGCAGGGACCGAGCTGTGTTAGATTCAGTCCCAGGTCTAGGCCACGGGCATCTTCCTGGCTGCCCCAGGCTGGGGATGATGGGGAGTGGGGAGAATGGCAGGGAGAAGGAAAGTGCCACTGCTTAGAAGGGGGAAGGGGATCCCCTCCTTCCTGGGGTCCGCCCCCCCCCCAGCCTGGTCGCCCCCAGAAGCTCAGCTCAGCAGAAGGCCTGGCCAGCCGACCCCAGGGCCCAGCCGAGGGCTGCCCTCCACCAGCCCCATGGTCTCCCCAGCCTTCCCAGGGCCCCAGGAAGGCTGGCCCTCCTCTTTCAGCCCCAGCGCCCGCCCCCCACATTCCCCCCTCAACCTCTGTGGGGGAGGGAGCTGAGCCCCCTATTCTAGACGCTGTTCTTCCCTGTTCTAGACGCCACTTAAGGAAATTGGGGGTCGGTGCTAAGCCAAAGCTCCCTGGGGATTCAAGAGCTTTAAACCCTCCACCCTACGGCCAGAGTGGGGGGAGAGGGGGAGCGGGCAGGGGGCTTCTCCAACTGCATATCTTTATTTTTTTTTTTTCACCCGTCCTCTCTTTCTTTTGAGCCTGGCGTGCTTCACTCCAGTGTTTTGTGTCCGGCCCAGAGGGGAGGAGGTGGGGTTGATTGGCCGTCCTTCCTGAAGTGGAGAAGAAAGCTTGGCCTTTGCAGATAATTTGGGGAGGGGGGGGCTGGGACTAGCCGGCCTCCTTGCTGCTCCCCCCCCCATGCCAAATGACCTCCTCCTAACTCCTGCTCCCACGGGGAGCCTGGAGAAAGGATGCAGCCGCTGCATTCAGGCCTTGTGAAGGCACCAAACAGACCCCGGCCGATCTCGGGGGAAGACTTTGCAAGCCCGTCTCAGGGGTGGGGGCCTTTGGGGTGGGGGCCTCTTGGCTCCCGAGGGGGATCCCGATGCATCCAGCAGGTCCTTTTTCCTGCCGTGACCTTCAGCTGCTGGGCTGCCCTTCCTGGAGTTCCGGATTCCCTCCTTCTGGTCGTGGCCTCTCCTGCTTTCGGGGGTGTGTGTGTGTGCTTTCAGGGGGGGGGTGTCTGGACCTGATTACATGATGTGCAAGTCCACATGGGAAGAAGCTCTTCTGGGCTTCAGAGCCATGTGTGGCTCTGGAAGGGGCTAAGGTCAAGGCTCCACAAGCAGGAACAGTCTACCTCTGTGGAAGAAGCAGCGGGAGGGAGGTCCATTGTGAGTGGGGCTGGGTGTCTTCTTGGAAGAGGTCTGGCCCTTCCTTCCTTCCTTCCTGTTCTTTCTCTCTCTTCTTTCTCTCTGTCACTCTTTATCTTTCTTCCTTTCCCTGTCTTTCCCTTCCTTCCTACCTTCCTTTCCTTCCTTCCCTTTTTCTTTCTTTCTCCTCCCTCCCTTCTTCCCTTCCCTTTTCTCTCCTTCCTTCCTTCCTTTTTTCTTTCTTTCTCCTCCCTCCCTCCTTCCCTTCCCTTTTCTCTCCTTCTTTCCTTCCTTCCTTCCTTTTTTCTTTCTTTCTCCTCCCTCCCTCCTTCCCTTCCCTTTTCCTTCCTTCCTTCCTTCCTTCCTTCCTTCTTTTTTCCTTCCTTTCTCCTCCCTCCCTCCTTCCCTTTCCTTCCTTCCTTCCTTCCTTCCTTCCTTCCTTCCTTCCTTCCTTCCTTGGCAATGGGAACCAGGGGATTAGAGCTAACTCTTGCTAAAGATTCCCCTAATTGCTTGGCTTAGCTCAGGTTTTATCATCAAAGCAGCCGTTATTTCCTCTCTAGCCGGCTTTTCATTTTATTATCTCTTAATTAATCACTCTGGCGCTCACACTTAGAGGATAATTAGAGTCCCTTGAGCCCTGGAGCTCATCTTCATAACCTCTGGCTCTCAGGAACTGGGGAGGAGGGGGGAGGGAGGGGGGAGGGGAGGGGGGCAGGGCCCTTGGGCCCCTCCTGTGGGGCCCCACCTGGCAGGTCTCCTCCCGCGCAAGTGAGCTTGGCACCCTGCTGCTCCCCCCCTTCCCGTGCCCACGGGCAGGGAAGTGGGGCTTGCATTAGCAAGTGGCTCCCCGTCTGAAGACGACCCTGGAAAACACGCCAAGGGGGGAAATTCCTGGCCTTTTCCTAAAGAAAGGGGGGCATTTTGGCAGCTGTGGAAAAGAAGAGGCCACTCGTCCCCCAAGGTTTTTCAGGAGTTCTCCCATCCATTTGTTTCCTCTTATGGCCGCCTGTTTGTCAGGAATCCTGGGGCCAAGAGGGCATGGCGCCTTCCTCAAACTACAGTTCCCATGATTCTCCGAGAAAAGCCCCCTTGGGGGGGGCTTTAAAGGCAGAGCTGGAAGATGATCCTCAGAGACCATGTCTTCCTCGAAGGCTGCGGGGGTGGGGGTGGGGGTGGGGGGGCTGAGCCCAATTGAGGTTCCTCCTGAAATGAGGCAGGGGCTAATCAGAGGGGCTGCCTGGCAATACAGCAAATCAGTGAAGGGTTGGTTTCTTTCTTTCCTTCCTTCCTTCCTTCCTTCCTTTCCTTCCTTCCTTCCTTCCTTCCTTCCTTCCTTCCTTCCCTTCCTTCCTTTCCTTTCTTTCTTTCTTTCTTTCCTTTCTTTCTTTCTTTCTTTCTTTCCTTCCTTTCCTTTCTTTCTTTCTTTCTTTCTTTTTCTTTCCTTCCTTTCCTTCCTTCCTTCCTTCCTTCCTTTCCTTCCTTCCTTTCCTTTCTTTCTTTCTTTCTTTCTTTCTTTCTTTCCTTCCTTCCTTCCTTCCTTCCTTCCTTTCTTTCTTTCTTTCCTTCTTTCCTTCTTTCTCTCTCTCTCTGTCCCTCTTCTTCCTTCCATTTCTACTCAAATGAAAGTGCTGTTAAGTGTGCCTGCATATTTGGGAGGGGGCTTAAAGTTGGGCCCAAGCCTGAAATATTTGGGGTCTCCTGGGAATCCAGATGGGTATGTTTGTGTACTCAGGAGGAGGAGGAGGAGGCGGAGGAGATGAGCGGAGGAAGGGGGGAGAGAGAAACGCCGCAAGAGGAGAGGAGGCTGGGAAGAAAAGAGGCAGGCGGCTGAAATATCACTATCCAACTTTTATTGCAAAATTGGAGAACGGTTGTACGCCTGGAGGTGTTTCCATAGAAACACCAAAGAAAGGGAGATGGGGACTGTGTGTGTTATGTCCTATGTGTGTATGTGTGTGTGTATGAGAGAGAGAGAGAGTAAGAGAGATGTGTTGGAGGCAACAACCCAATCAGAGTAAATGCTTAAAGGGTTGAACAAAAAACCCATTCAGAGATAATTAAGTAAGAGACGTGTTTATCAAGGGAGATAGTCCTGAATGCCAGCCTCTTCCCTCCCCCCTCCAGGCAAAAGGGACTCTTGTGATGATGATGATGATGATGATGATGATGATGGAGAAGGAGAAAAAGGAGAAGGAGAAAAAGGAGGAGAAGAAAGAAGAAGAAGAGGAGGAGGAGGAGGAGGAAGAGGAAAAAGAAGAAGAAGAAGAAGAAGAAGAAGAAGAAGAAGAAGAAGAAGAAGAAGAAGAAGAAGAAGAAGAAGAAGAAGAAGAAGAAGAAGAAGAAGAAGAAGAAGAAGAGGAAGAAGAAGAAGAAATAATGTCTCCCTTCTTGCTTGTCCTCTGGAACCAAAGGTCAAGCCAGTTGATCAGTCAGCCAAACCCACTGACTTCCCCCCCCCTTGCTGAGAAACTGCTGTGGCCCTTTGCAGAACCCCGGGGTTAATGAGCTGGTGAAGGTGAACCTCTCCCCCCCATGGTTTACTTAAGCAAGGATGGGAAAATCTGCTGTTTCAGGGTCTGCTTATAGATTTGCCCTTTTCTAATCCTGGTCAATTTCATTTAGGACCTGTTTACAAGTAACTAGTGTTTCTTGAAGTTTTGTTTTTTGTTTTAAAACAAGTTGCCTTTTGTCTCTGGTAACAAAAGGAGGGCCTGGTTTGCTCGCAGACGTGGAGTCCCGGGCCCTCAGGGGCGGCACTAAGCCACAGCTGGGACAAGGTGGCCTAAAGAGGGCCCGGCGTAGCCCAAGGAAGGTGTGGGACGGAGGGAGTCTGCGGGGAGTTTCAGGATGCCAGTGGGGAAGGGCATGACCTGGGCAGCCTGGCAGGAGAGGTCCAGAAGCCGGCCCTGGCAAGCGTGGCCAAGCGGCACCGTCCCTGACCTCCTTGGGCTGCAGCCAACTCCAAAGACAGCTACACCGACGAGTGGGGAAGGCGCCGCACGGTAATGGCTTTCTTCGGCCCAACCAAAATGCCTCCAAGAGTTCGGTTTTTTAAGATTAACTGGCCCTGCCAGCCGCGGCTGTCTCGGGCTTTGCAAAAAAAATTCCTCCCTGTGACATTGGAATGGAGGTGCTGCCTGGGCTCCATGCGCAAGTCACCACTTGACCCTGCAGGGCCTTGTGTCAACCTGCCTGGATTCCGCGTTGCGTCCCCCCCCTCTCTCCGAAAAAGCCCCTACCTCTCCTGCACGGTGGGCCCGGGACGCCTCCCTTCCTCCCGCTGGGCTGGTGCCAAAAGCACACTCAGCAACATCGTGAGTCTTGCTTGCTTCTCTGCCCTGCCTCCTGCTTCTCCGGGTTCTTCCCTGAGCCAAGGAGGGTGGGAGGGGGGGGGAGAGTGCTCTTGCTCTGCTGCTGGGGGTTTCCCCTCTCCTCCTCTCCTCTCCACCTCGACTCATCATCAAACTCGCCGGGGTGAGCAACATCGTCGTCGGGCAAAGATGGCCAGTGCCAACTTGTTGGTTGGCGCACTTGGCGGCTGTGTTTGCAGCCAAGAGTTTCCTAGGGCTCGGAGGGAGACGTGGCTAGGGCGGCCAGGCTTTGGGCCCCCTCCCTCTGGCGGGGACTTGCACCACCCTCCCCCCATCTCGAATTCATCTCCCCAACAAATCCAGGAGGCACTTTGTGGCAGCTTCTGGCTTCCGGTGCTGCACCTGGGATGATTATAATACTGTGTGCAGCCCGTGAAAGTGGCTCTCAAAGAGTCTTCTGGGTTTGGTTACTGCAGGTCCCCGGAGGTCCCGCCTGGCCCCTGGGGGGGGAGCTTTGAGGATGCCCACTTTTCTGTCCCTCTGCATCCAACCACATGCTGGCAATACTGCTGGGTGGGCTCCTGCCCTTGTGGGGCTCAGCCAGGGTCCTCCTTCCTTCTCTCTGGCCCTGGGGGCCCTTTGGTGGCCAAAGACATGCCCTGCTCACCCTACAAGAGGTCGGGTCAGAGGATGTGGGGAGGGGCAGCCCAATGGGCCTCCCTCCTCCTGTTCCCCAGCTGTATCTCCTCTGGGGAAGGGAGGCTGGGCTGCTGCTGCTGCTGCTGGAAGGCCAGAGGCTCCCTCCCCTCCCCCACAGCTCCTCCTGCCTCCCCTCTCGCCTGGCAGGAAATGCTTCAAATTCCGGGCTTGTGGAATCACTGCAGTGTTGCAACCACAAGAGCCAGCGTGGAGGCAGGCAGGCGGAGAGAGAGGAAGGCCCGTCCCGGGGCTCCCAAGCAGGGTTTACAGCGAGGAGAAAACCCTGGCTGAAAATCGGAGAGGGGGGGGCGGCGCCTTTCTGGTCTGCCCGGCATAGCCCCCTACCATAAAGGGGGGTCCGGGGCCTGGAGGTGGGGGGGTGGTGGTGCTGCGCTGGCCTCCCCATCCTGGCTGCGAGATGGAACAACTGTCTGGACTGCTCCCACCCCAGATGTAGCAGAAGGGCTGAAGGGAAGAAGCCTCTCCCCCCCCCCTCCCAGAGAACTGGCTGTGGCTCTGGCGGAGGGGGGGGTCTTCCTGAAGCTCCGGGCCAGGGAGGGCGCAGGGCTCTAGGGCTGGCTCCAGGCTCTCCGTGGTTGCGAGGATGAGTTCACGGTCCATCTCTGTCTGGAATGCTCTCTGCAGATTTCTGGGGGGTGGGGGTGGGGGAGGCATTGCCAACCCAGCCCAACTGGAAGGGGGCGGGGAGTTAATTTGTTCCATATGGGCCAAACTCCCGTCCCTCTCTTTTAAAGTTTTGTGCATAAAAAAAAATAAAAATGCAGGGACTTGTTTGGCCTGGCGGGTGGGGTGAGGGAGGGAGGGAGCCTGCTGTAGGCTCCCCCCTCTGTGGGAGGGAAATTTGCCAAGCAATGTTTTGCAGCAGCCTTTTCAAGTCCATCCCCCCCCCTCCCAAGATGTTGTTGGCCCTCTTCAAGGCCAAGCAGGCTGGAGAAGGAGATCTCCTTGCATTCCTTCTTGTCCACTGAGGGGGGGTGGGGGGGAGCCAAGGTTGCAGCTGAAGGCTGGCAGAACAAGGAGGCTTGGGGTGCGGCCGGCAGAGGCTGAGAGCTGAAGGGGGGGGGGACAAAGAATGGAGATGCCCTTCCCCATCAGCCTCAAAGGGCTTTAAAGAGGCTTCAGCTGCCTGCCATGGGGGGGGGGCACAGACACAGGGCTGGGGCAAAGCTCTGCATGTGGCATATGAGTAGAGCTTGGCAGCGCCTCTAGAAGGGGGGACGTTGGGCCCTTCTGCCCCACGGGGGTTTCCCCTGTTCTGTGCCTGGCAGGAGCTGGGTGGGCACAGGGCAAGCGAGGCTGGCAGTCGGTCAGAAGGGCTGGGGCGAACTGGGTTTCACTCCTTTTATTTCCCCTGCTTATTTTCTCCTCCTGCGCTGGGCTGGGCTGGCAAGGGCTGCCGCCCCTCCGCCCCCATCCCTCGCCGGCTTCCCCTTCCCAGAGCCAGAGGCCTTATCCATCAGGCCGAGGAGGAGAAGGGACACGATTCCACATCTGCTCAGCCTGGCTGGAAGGGAGTGCCCAGCTCCCCTCACATCTGCTGGAGCCAGGAAGGATAATTCAGCGGCCAAAAGACCCTCATTAAGACTTCTGCAAGGCAGGCGGGGAGCAGCTGGAGGGGCGTCTGCCAGCATCTTCCTTAATGACTGCCCATTCTTCTCTCTTTTTTTTTGAGGAGGAGGAGGGGGGGAAAAGAGATCTTAATTAGCCATTGTTCTTAACAGGGATCATATACAAATTAATTAAACTTGAGCTAACAAACAAGCACCCTTAGTACTCCCTACAGCCACAGAGATGTCGATTCCTGCCAGAAATCAAGACAAAATAAGAGGGGACCCCACCCCCCACCCCCAGTCCCCAAATCCCAGCCCTCTTCCAACACATTTCACCCATCCAAACGTGGATGAGGGACATTTAAGCCAGGGGAGTCAAAACTACAGTCCCCATAATCCACCCCTTGGCTCTCCGAAGAAGATACCCCCCACCCCCAGTCCCCAATTTTCAGCAAGCGTAGCTGGGAGGGTGCAATTTGCAAAGACGCCGTTTTTTGGGGGGGGAGACCGACAATGGGGGCTCCCTGGCAGAGGAGGCAGGTTTGCCCTGCCCCTGTGAACAGAGGCCAGGGGGTGAAGTGGGGGACCCCCGCGCAAAGGAGGCTTCGTGATATGGAGGGCGCCGGCTCATGGCCGCCTCCCGTGATGACGTCATTGTGCAGCCTCTGCTGTGCTCGGAGCAGTTTTGGGCCTCAGCTTCCCCATCTGGAGTCTGGCCTCGCCCAGCCCCTCACATCGCTGGGCCAAAACAGCACAGCAGCTTTATTTTACGGGACAGGATCCAAGGGCTTAAATGTCGCCATCAGGAAGAGCAGCTGTTTGTCTGGTTGCGGATCCTGGCTGTGCCGACCAGCAGGGCCCATCGTGGCACTGGGGTCCTTGGAAGGGGCCCTGCCAGGCAGAGCCCCGTTCCCAGACCTGCCCTTTCTGTCGGCCTCTCCTCCGTTGCAGGCCGGCCCTTCTTTGAAGCTCTCTTGGATGCCTCCTCTCACTTGCCCATCCTGCCCTGGCTGTTGCCCCGCAGCAAGGCTGATCTGGTCGAGGCCCGCAGGAGAGCACCACGCCCATCACGTGGGCCTCAAGAGCAGAAGGAGCAGCCCCCTTAGGACCACAAAAAGGCGACTTCCCCGCCATGCACTGCGCCCGTCTTGCAGACGTGAGAAACACTTCACGAAGCACCAAACGGCTGGTTCATTTGGCTCAGAGTGGGGAGCGCTAACCAAAACCACCACCTCCTCCTCCTCCTCTAAGGGCTGGAGTTATTTCCCACGGGACGGTCCACTAGTGGGTTCTGAGTGATGGCGAACGTGCCGAGGGCTGATAACTTCACTGGGTTCTAGCTGGGTTGGGAAAATGGGTCGCGGTTCTCACTTCTTGGGCAGTGGACTTCTTAAAAGCTTTGTGTTCGTTCAAGAGTGACTATATTCGACACTGTTATCTTTCCGTCTATAATTTGTAAATGTACGTGCCTCACCCAATTACTTTATAATTGAAATTATGCTCTTCATACGTGTTACGAAGACTCTCAGTCTAGAACGCGACGGGTACCCGTACCTACCTCGTCCGTGTCTGAAGTGAAGAACAAGAATTTACACGGGGAAATATTTGTGGGGGGGGGCAATCCTGGAGGGCAGGGCCTCCCCTCCCCTCTGGAACGTGGCATTTCTTTGTCTTGAAGGAGCTTCACAAAACTAGGTCTGGTTTTGGGGAATGGACAGGAGGGGGGGGGAGAGCCATTTCGGGCAGCCTCTGATACGCCAGCCCCTGCTCCCTTCCTCCCTCCCGTGGGTGCCAGCCAGACATGGAGGGACGGGGCATGATAAGAGTGATAGATGGGGATGATTTGTGCTGGAGGGGGGAGGAAGGCCAGGCAGGTGCCATCTTGGAAGCCCTCCTTCAGGGCAACTGCTAGTCTTGGGGTTCAGGTGGGGCTCCGTGGTGGAAGCAGCCGCTCTCTCTGCCTGGGGGTGGGAAAGAGAGCCCAGAAAGAGGGCAGGAGAGGACATCTCCATTGCGTCCTGTCTGTGGAAGCCTGGAAGGTCGGCAGACCCTCCAGATCTCTGGCCCAACCTGGGCAGAGGGGCAGAAGGGATGCCCTCCACAGCCTTCCAGCAGGCCCGGTCCAGCTTGGGTCCCAGCGCTTCGGTGCCTTTGGGTCAGCATCTCCTGCTTCGGCTTCGCCCCCTCCCCTATACTGACTCGGTTTCCCTTCGGACCTCCCACTGGAAACGAGAGGGAGGTTTACGCTGGCAGCCAGGCCAGGATGGAGAATTAGATATTTCCAGCCAAGCAACGGGCAGCGTTTACGTTTTCCCACCTTGCCAAGAATAAAACAAGAGTTAAACTAAGGCAGGTTGGAGGGATTGGAGGAGAAATAATAACCTGGAAAATTAACTTCCCAGGTGGCTGGGTTTTTTTCTCCACCACGGTGTGCGCTCACCGGCTCTCCCTTCCCCTGCCTGCTCTTCTTCGGAGAGCCATGCAGCAGCAGCAGCAGACAATTGGAGCTGGGCTGCCCAGAGGCGAGTTCTCGCTGGGAATAACAACGTTCCGCCTCCTTCAGTAGTGCTGGAGGAGATGCTTTGCTGTTTTAAGCCTCCCTGCTCTCCCGACAACACGGATGCAGAAGAGGAAGGGGGAGGGAGGGAACTGTTCTCGGTGGGCCCCGGCTGGGCAACGTTGGAATGGGGGAACTGGGCCTATAGTCCAACTTTCTCTGTCTCTGGAGAGTCACTCAGGTGCAGAAAGAGTTGCCTAACCGTGGAGGGGGGGAAGCTGCTCATCCGTTTCCAACCTTGCAGGACCGATCTCCGGGCAACCGTAAAAAACAGGCAATATCCACCTCCGTTGTCCTCCTGTTAGTTTCCAAGCTGTTAGCCTATAAATCAGAGGGAGCTGGGCATTGGGAAAAGCCAGTCAGGCCTCCAGAAGAAATAGGTGGAGCAGCTTCCCCCCCCACCCCGAAGAAAAGGAGACCTTACAGCGGGCAGCCCCCCCTCTGCCTCCACCCCGGCTGCTCTGCCATCACCTGGGAGGCAAAACGGCTTCGGTTGCACCCACCCTGCCACGGGAAATGATTTGGGTGCTTTGCTGAAGGANAGCTTCCCCCCCCCCCCCGAAGAAAAGGAGACCTTACAGCGGGCAGCCCCCCCTCCGCCTCCACCCCGGCTGCTCTGCCATCACCTGGGAGGCAAAACGGCTTCGGTTGCACCCACCCTGCCACGGGAAATGATTTGGGTGCTTTGCTGAAGGATCCAGATGCCCTTGAATGATTTTAAACCCCCACCCCACCCCCCCAGGCTGCCTCCTTTGGCCTCCCTCCCTCCACTTTCCTGGCCCCAAAGAGGAAGGCGCGTCCCCCACGTCCCCCCCATTCCACCTGGCTCTTAAGGGCTGTGACGGGATTTGTTCCCATCCAAGGGGGATGCTCCCCGCCATGTGGATCTGGCTTTCCCCCCCCTGTCCCCCCCTCCAGGCCTGGGGTCTTCTGCACCTGCGGATCCCCTGGCAACCCTCCTGGTCACCTGCTGTGAGGTTTCCAGGCCGCTTGGCTGCTGGGGGAGATTTTGGGGGTCTGAATGGGAACTGGCTGAGGGGGGGGGAGAGAAAGAGCTTGCCAAAGCTGGCTGTGCTGACCTACTTTTGGAAGAGAGCGGCAGGCTACCTGCAAGGAAGAAGAAGAAGAGGGGGGAAACATCATCGGGGAGGCGGCCAGCCCAGCCCTGGGGACGGCTCCTCCTGGCCCCCATTGGGCAAAGCCCATCACAGAAATATGCCCCTTCCATCCATCCATCCATCCAGGCACGCCACTGCTGTGGGGAGGGGGGCAGCTCTCACCCCAGAACAGCCCAAGTCTCTGTGGGTCACCATTTCTCTTTTCATCTTTGTGGGAGTGGGGGGGGGAGGGGGCGGTCTTCTCACTGCCCCCTCCTCCCCCAGGAATTCTTCATGGGGTGGGGGGGGAGAAAAAGAGGAGCCCAGCTTTTATGTTAAAAAGCTCTTATTTCCTCCTGTTAAGCAAACACCCCTTTTCAGCTTTTCCCACCGGGCAAATGGGAGACAGGACTGGTATCTGTGATCCAGGCCTACCCTGCAGGGCTGTTGTTAAGGTTGAGAAAGCTGGACCAGAGGGGCTGCTTGCTGCTGCTCCATCCTTGCCCACAGAGAGGTGGCCCCCTTCCTTCTCCAGCGGCCCCTTTCTGCCTGGCTGAGTCCTTTTGGGAGGATTTAACTGCCCCCCCTGGGGAGAAGGGGGGGTTAGGGTTTCACCCTGGGGTGATGCAGCCAGGCAGGTGGAAGCCCCCTCAACTGGAGAGGTTGCTCTGCCTCCCTCCAACTCCAGGGAGCCCCCAAGGGCCCCCCCTGAGGCTCTTTGGGGTGCAGCTGGGCGGGGTGGCCGGGCCATGGAAGATGCCCTCCAAATTGGCAGCCCTGCTTGGCGGGAGGAGGGGGGGCTCCAGCTGCCGTGGCCACCCACCCGAGGGGCTTGCAAGATAATTGGATTCCTTAGGCCTCTGATTTACAAAAGGAGATGAAGGGGGGGAGGAGGGGAGGCGGAGGGAGAAAGGAAGGAAAAAAGAATTCCAGATTCCATCACAGCAGAGAGGGGCTACTTAACCCCTCCCCTCCCAGCTCAGGCAGCTGGGCTTCCCCCTCCCTCATCGGCCAGAACAAAGGGGCTCACGGCCTGGGGGCTGCACCCCTGCTGACACTTGGGGGAAGGGCTGGGGGCACCCCTTTTTCTGAGATTCCTCCAGGGCTGCCACAGCTTTGCACCATTTCTGGGCTGGGGGCAAAAGAGATCAAGGGTTCCCCGTGAAGGGCTTTTTCAAAAAAACGGAGAGGCAGGTGTGGGGGCCCAGTGGACCCACGACTCTCTTCCAGGAGGGGGGGCTTTGGGGGGAGCAGACCCAGCTGAGCCCATAAAGTTGGCAGTTATTATTCCAGAAAGGGGGAGCCGGCCAGGGTCCGGGTGTGGGCACCGCCGGAGAGAACCCCAAATTTGTTTTTCTGACGTTTTGTCAAGATACACGCAAACTTTGGGATGCTGGTAAACAGCTGAGCTCTAAGTTGGCTTCTTCTCAGTGACCCCCCCCTGAGCCTGCCTTGCCCTACTGGGTCTATTTGGGGGGGGGAAGCTGGGAGCCCCCGGTAGTTTCTCAACCACCAACTCTTTTGCACTGAGCATCCAGAAAAATAAACCTTGCGCTTGGCCCAGATTTTACGTAAACATTCGAAGGTGTTTTAGCTGCAGCTTCTCATCTGCCAAATTAAATGCGGGGGGGGGAGAGGAGGAAGGGGGGGGCTGCTGGATGTTGGCAGGTGCTTCTCTTGAGATGCCTCGAAGCAGGAGAAAGTTTCCAGCAGCCTTTTCTCTGGGGCTTTCCTGGCTCTGAGGCTGTCTAGGGGTGGGGGGACCCAGGGCGGCTCCGCAGGGTTGAGCAGATGTGGGGAGTGGGCTGGAGTGGGAAGAAGCAGCCCTCTGTGCGTTCTCCTGCCTCTGGCAAGGACCGGGCACCATTCCCAATTTGAGAGGCTGGCTGTGTCCAGCTTTCCCAGGGGCCGAGGCTTCTCCGTGGGGACCCCAGAGGCAGGGAACAGTTGCCCTCTGCCCCGCATCGGAAGGGGCTTCCTTGGATGCTGGCTGTGGGGATAGGCAGCCTTTGCCACTCCTCTGATCTTGGGCCCTTTGGGGCATTGTAGCTGCTGCTTTGCTGCTCAGCCTCTCCGGTCCTGGCTTGATCGTGGCTTGACGCAGCCCCCCAGCCAAGCCCCAGATTCAGCTGCTGCCCATTTGGACATTTATCTCCAGTCTTTCCCCTCCTCTGTTCTCCCTGTGTTTCTCCAGAAAGATGGAGCTGTTTGCTGTAAGGCAGTAATGCTATTCATTAGTTTTAGGGGCTCTTCCCTGTCTGTCCCCCCTCCCCACTTTCCTCCGGGCACAGTTCTATTCCTGTCTTTGTGCGGCTGAAAACAGTATAATTTGTTTGGGGGAGAATGTCATATATTGCTTTTTTTTTTTTTGAAGCCCGAGGTTGGAGGGAGCTTTTTTTTTTTTTTAATAATCCTGGTAATAATTCTGATAATGATAACGTTATTTATTAGGTGGGAAATGTTTAGGAAACTTTGAGGAGGGAACATAAGAGTCAATTTCCTGGTGTCAAGCCAGGCCTGTATTTATAGCTCCTCTTGACATGATTTTAATTGAAAATTTTTCCTTATGTTTTCTCTGGGCTAATTGTGGTTCCCTCCTCCTGCACATCCAGCAGGGCCAGAAATTTGCTCTCCCCCTTTTCGGTACTCCGTCTTCTCCTCCCCCCTCGATGGTACGTAGGCTGTTTCTGCAGAGGGGCTTAGGTGGGCAGCTTCCTTCTCTTTTAATTGATTGGGGTGATGAGGCTGGGAGAAGTTTGATGAATGCCTGTGTTTTATTAGCTGCCTCTTCCAATTACTCCCCGCGTCTGGCAGATCACTGGAGACCCCTTGGGCCTGGTGGTTGTGTGGAAGAGGACATAGGCCCAGCTGCACTGGGGGACTGGGGGAGTGTCCCTGGGAGGGGGGGGGACGAGGGGTTGCCCCCTCCTGTCTGGAAGAAGAATTCGGGAGCCCAGGGAACAAAGAGTGGAAGCCACAGAGGCCGGCTTGTGAAATGGGCAAAGCTGGAGCTTCCTGCTCCCCACCCCCAAAAGGGGGCTGTGCAAAATGGTGTGTGTGTGTGTGTGCCCCCCCACAGGGACATTTGCAAGGAGCAGTGGCAGAGGGCTCCAAAAGAATTTGTTCTCCTTCAGAGGCTGGAGAAAGAGTTGACCCTGCAGGAAGTTAGCCCCAGGGCTCCTGGAGGGCAGAGAGAGAGAGCTGAGAACGCGGGGGGGGGGGGGGTTCCCTCCCAACCTCCCCCCCCAAGTCAAGGAGAGCCTCTGCTGGTCAGAGGCAGCAGCCAAGTTGCCAGCCTTGGATCCAGAAGCTGTTAGCAGCAGCAGCAGCAGCAACCAATTCAGAGAAACTAGTCCTCAGCCAGCTTCTGCATTCACACAGCATACGTGACTCTACTAAGCATGGGTTGTTGGTGGCAATGGCGGCTAGCGGGAAACCTTGTCCTGCATCTTGTGGGAACCGGGGTTTTCTCCTCCGGGATCGTTGGGCTTCCTGGAGGCGATGCCAGCTTGGGTGCCTCTGGGGCAGGCAGGAGGCAGCTGAGGGTCCCTGAAGATCCTGTAGACAGCCGGGTTGCTTCCGTCCGCCTCGCCCCCCAAGGCGCATCTTTCCCACTCAGAGCCAGAAAGAGGAAGGGGGGTCTCCTCCCCCCCTCGTCCATCCTGGTTCTGGGCCTGGCTGGCTTCTGCCTCCCGGCCTTTTCTCCTTTTTTTTTTGCCCGAGAGGCTGGAAAGTGAGGCTGATGGAGTCTGACGTCCAGCCAAGGTGTTTTCCGCTCGTTTGGATGTCTCGTGGCTCTGAAATAATCAAGGTGGAATATTTGATCGGGCTGGGAAATGAGGTGCTAAATTTGTTGTGAGATTGGTGTCAAAACCAATCGAGGCCTTTGCTCCTGCGGGAAAGACGGTTAAATGAGAACTGGTGAAGAGGGCTGCCCGGGGGCACCGTCTGGGCAGAGAGAGAGAGAGTGGCCGCAGATGCCCAGCTTGCCGAGAGAGGCTTTGGCGTGATCCCAGACGGTCGGAGCACCGAGACCCTGCCAGACCCTAGTGGGGGCCCTTACCCGAGCCAGGGAGTGCCGGGGAAATGCCAGGGCCCCTTTTCTCTTGAAAACTGCCCCCCCCCATTAATCCTGCCCTTGAAGAGAGATTAGACAACCCCTTTCAAGGTGGTGGTTTTTAGTTGAATGTCTGGAACAGTCCTTATGGTTTGTAAACTGTGATTTAGGGCTCCTCCTTCCATGTGAACGCCCACCAGCTTTTCTTCCTTCGCCAGCAGACCTGACAAAGGTGGGCATGCCAACCAGGTCAGCATTTGGGAAGATGAAGGGCTGGCAGGTGTCTGGGCTCCCCCTGGCTTGTCTTCTCTAACTTCATCAGGGTGGCTTGTAGGGGTCCCCAAACACGGGAGCCTCCCTTGAGCCTTGTGTGGCTAAAAGCAAGCAAGCAAGCTGAGGGGTGGGGGGAGGAGGCACCAGCTCTTGGGGGGGATCCCTTTGGGGCAGCTGCCCTTTCGGGAGGGGAGGGGAGAGGAGGGCCCTTCTGGGCGCAGGACCCAGAGAGAGGGGCACCTCTCTGGGCATCGCTTTCCTATTGCTCACACTGGCTCCGCTCTTTTTCTTGGAGGGGGCAGCCTTTCTTTGGGGGTGGGATTCTCCAGGGGTGGCTGCTGGCAGCCTTGAGGGCAGCCTGGAGCCAAGTTTGCAAACAAGGCAGGGAGCGTGCAGGGTCGGAGTAAGGGCACCCCTTGGAGACCCCCATACCCGTCTGCAGAGGGTGCCTGCCAGACGCCGCTTCCCTGGCACACGACGACGGGTAATGGCTCCGACGTGAACTTTGATGCTGCCAAATCTTGATGTCTGGCTGCTTCTGGAGGTTGCCGAGACAATCGCCGTCTTCTTTTTGCGGCTTTTGTGCCTGTCAAAACCCCCCTCCTCCCCTCCTCTCTTTCCTCTTTCCATTCCCCAGACCTAAATTTGTTCCCCGTCAGTTAGTTGGCAGATCTTTGTTCGTCTCATTTGCTGCTTTGAACGCCGAGTCGCCTGTCTTGTTCCCACTTTTTCAGGGCTGGAGAAATGCTTTTGGCGGAGTGAGTGGGCTGAAGGGGGGGGCAAGGAGCGATTTCCAGCCAGCCATCAAACATACAGCAGCACCCCTGGCAGGTTAGGGGGGGGCTTTGTAGCAGATGGGCAGCCCCTCGGTGCTGCTTAACCTGGGGGGCTGAAGGAGGCAAACTGGAGTTGGGGGGGGAGCAGTTTCTCCGGTCCCTGGATGGCTTTCCTCCCCTCCCAGATTCACGCGCACGGCCATCTCTTTTGTGCCCAAAGGAGGAGGGCATTTCGCAGGACCCTCCCCTCCCCTCTCCAAAATACCCAGGGCAGCCAACTGTTTTATTTCCATGTTCCTTGGAGGACACAGTGCGTAGGTTGCTTTTATGGAGGGAGAAAGTGAGTGGCTTGGGGAAAAGGCTTAAATTCAAAAGGGGGGGGGGAGAGGAAACACAGAGAAGAAAAGGCGATAAAAACCCAAAGTCTGAGCAGGGAGATTTAGTTCCTTCTGAAAGCTGTTGGTGGAAATGAAAAGCTTCCCTTTGGGCCCTGCTTTAATAGCGAGCGGAGCCGAGAAACTGGAGGCTTTAATCAGCCTTTCCGTTGATAAATTGAGGGATGGGCTTGAGGCAAGCCCCCCACCCCCTTGCTTGGCTCTAGTGCTGCCTTTAGTCTTCCTTAGCNCTGAGCAGGGAGATTTAGTTCCTTCTGAAAGCTGTTGGTGGAAATGAAAAGCTTCCCTTTGGGCCCTGCTTTAATAGCGAGCGGAGCCGAGAAACTGGAGGCTTTAATCAGCCTTTCCGTTGATAAATTGAGGGATGGGCTTGAGGCAAGCCCCCCACCCCCTTGCTTGGCTCTAGTGCTGCCTTTAGTCTTCCTTAGCTGGGAGCGGTTGTGGCCCTTCCCTTCCCCTCACCCCGTCTTGATCTGAGGGCCAGGAGGGCCCCAGAGGAAGGAAAGAAGGCATCCACCTGCCCCCCAGGTGTTCACCCCAACCGGATGGGGCATTCAACAGTTCGAAGCCCTGTGTGATCCATAGGATTGAAACTCCATTGTCATTCTTCGTCTTGCGAGAGGATGGGAGTTGTAGTCCATTAGCATCATTCTAGAGGTTCAGCTTCCAGCACCCGCTGCTGACCCACTTTCTGCAGCTCCATCCAGGACTTAGGATCCGCTGGGCATCCCCAAATCTTGGCTTCAGGCAGCCCGTGACGACATACATGCCCGTTTGGTCCTTTCCTGCATCTCAAGAAAAAGCCCCAAGAGACCCGTGTCGAGGCCCGGAGATGGCAGGGGCTCTTGGCAAGGCGGGTGCCTGACCCCGAAGGGCAGCTGGGACCAGGCACCATGGGTCATGCCTCTCCCCAGCACAGTTGGAGAAAGAGGCAGAACAAGACCGGCGTTTTAAGCAGTTGTGCTCTAGGGAAGGGAGCAAGATCTGTTTCGAACACGGCCTTCAGGGATTTGGACTGAATTGGCACAGGGGGGGGGGCATAATCCCTACCCCCTCTTTCTTTCTCCAAAGGGCCAGGGATTTCCATCCTCTCCTGGAAAGGGGGGTGGATCCGGGTCCCCTGAAGCGGCGTCAACGGAAGAGACCCAACTGGCTGGGCCAGAAGGCAACTCCAGAATGTGGCGGCCCTCACCCACTTGTTTGCTTTGCTCCTAACTCCGTGGAGATGGGTTTTCCCCAAAAATTTTATTCCCAGTTTCCAGATTGGGAGGAACGCTGCAGCCTCCAAGTCCAGTCCTGTGTCCCGCCAGGCAGGCAGCTGTTTCTCTTGCGCCCCACAGACCCTGCCACAGTTTGCCCCTGTTCTGGGGCCAAGTGCCGACATCCTGAGGGAGGCATCGCCACTCTGGGAGGAGAGAGGCTGTGAAGGAAGGGGGCTCTTGGCCCCGCAAATAGTTTCTCTCCGTACACAAATTATTTCTTGTGACGTGTGCTGGCAATTTTTTTTTTCTTCTTCCTGGCTCAACAATCAATAAGACTGCAGCGCTTTCTCTTATCTGGAGAGAAGTGACAGCAGCCNGACATCCTGAGGGAGGCATCGCCACTCTGGGAGGAGAGAGGCTGTGAAGGAAGGGGGCTCTTGGCCCCGCAAATAGTTTCTCTCCGTACACAAATTATTTCTTGTGACGTGTGCTGGCAATTTTTTTTTTCTTCTTCCTGGCTCAACAATCAATAAGACTGCAGCGCTTTCTCTTATCTGGAGAGAAGTGACAGCAGCCTTAAATGAAATCTCTGCAGTGCGTGCTTATCATGACTATCGCCTCCTCCGAGCCGCTCTGGCAGGCAATGAGGAAGCCGCTCTGCCTCAGTGGTGTGCACACCTGTGCTCAACGCCGTGCGGTTGTGGCGAGGGGGAGGCAGAGTCTTAGCCAGGATTCAGAAAAGAACGCCACCCTGCCATTTTTAAGCGTGTACATCGCAGCAGCCCTGCCGAGTAGACACCGTCGTTCCTGTTGTGTATGGTCGTTTATAAAAGTGTCGCTCGGTTTTTCTGAGTTGTTGCTGTTTTTAAAGACAGGATAACAAACAAGCACAGAGAGGCAGGGTCGAAAGTCCAGCCTTTGTCAAACTCTGCTCGGTGGGTTTAGCTACCCTCCTGAGGATGGAAAAGGGGGGTGCCCAAGGGACCCTCTGCTGGCGGGGGAGTTGGCTTGAGGGTCCCAAGGGACCCTCTCCTGGGTAGGGGGTTGCCTTGGGCCCTCTTCTAGGCTGCTCTGCCTGCACCTCTTCCAGGCTTTGGATGCCGAGACCAAAGGATGCTTTGCGTGTCGGCGGATGTTGCGGTCAAACTCTTTGGTGGTTTTGTTGGCACTGCTGAGTTGATTTGAAGCTGCGCCTGGAATTGGGGGCATTCAGTGGTGTATTTTGGGTGCCAGAAAGTGCCTCCCCCTTAATTGTGCCATGTTCTCCATGCTCTGGGGGCTCCAAGAGAAGCCTTTGGCTGGTTAATCCATTGACTTGGACCCCTCCCTGCTTATTTTTTTTAAGAAATCCAACTTGGAAGGAAACACCAATTATTTAGGTGACAGTTTTTTTTAACAAATTCATAATTATTTCAACAAATCCTTCAGAAAAGAAGAGTGTCCCCCAGATGGTGGATACAAATGGTAAAGAGGAGTTCCTGGGGGGGGGAGTTTGGGGGGAGAGGAGAGCAATCCTGCTTTGCGGGGGGGGCTCCTGGATCTCCCTGCTTCAGAGCTTCAGCTGGTGCCATGAAGCCCTGAGGGACGGAGACGTCTTTTCTGAACGAACGTCTGCCCGGCGTGCACCTGCGGTCCTGAAATCCACAGGGACTCACCTTGACTGTGGCTGTTTTGCTTGTTGCCATCCTCAGCCTCTCTCAGGTGGACTGCCACTGCTCATGGCAGTTCTGCAGATCCAATTCCCACGAATTGTTGCAGAAGAACTCAGCCTGCCCTGTTCTCCCCTCTTACCCCTCAGTCCTCCAGACCCGCTTCATCGAAGAACCGGAGGACCAGACGGTGGTGGCCGGGCAGAAGGGCGTGCTGTCCTGCGTGGTGCTGAACTACTCCGGGATCGTGCAGTGGACCAAAGATGGCCTGGCTCTGGGGATGGGACAAGGCCTCAAAGGTGGGATTATTCTCTGCCCCCGAGAGAGAGGGGGCTTCTTCTTCCCGGCATATCTTCTCTGGAAATGGTCCACCGCCCACCCTTGCCCACCCCCTGCCCGCCAACAGGGCATCATCTCTGAAAACTGCCAGCTGCACTCAGGGACAGTGCTGGGGGCGTCCTCCCCCCTCCCAGCATCAGCTGGCCTCCTTCCAAGGGGCTTCACTCACTTCTCCAGCACAGAGCACCGAGGACGGAGCCTCCCCCCCTCCCGATTCGTTTGCTGCCTCTTATTAATTAATGTGGCAGTTTTCCGTGATTTTTTATTCTGAGGACGTCTGCCTAGCCTGCTTTCATTCCTCACAAGTGATCATCCCCCGTTTGAGACACTCGAATTTTACAGCAAGGTGACCCAACTCAATGCAGGAGAAAAAGCTGCTTTGGGAACCAGTTGCGCTCCTTGCCCTGTGTTTCGTGGGGTGGGGTAATTTGCTGGGTGGGGCCATTGACCCCCCCCCAATCTCATGGCCACTGGGAATGGCACTACACTCCCCCCCACTTGATTGGGGAGGTCAAGCCTCTCCTTGCAGACCCCCTAAGGACGAAGTTTACCTTCTGCCATTGACTGATGAGGCCTGGGCTACGTTCAGTCCAAATCTTGCAGAGGGTGCAGGTGTGGATTTGCAGAGCCTCGCCAAGCCCAGGCAGGGCAGGCCAAGCGGGGGGAGGGTGATGCCAGCTGGGCACCCAGCCCCGCTCACCTGCCTCTCTCTCCTCAGCCTGGCCACGCTACCGGATCATCGGGGCGACGGATTCCGGCCAGTTCAATCTGGAGATCACCGACGCAGCTCTCTCCGACGATGCCTTATACGAATGCCAGGCCACAGAGGCTGCCCTGCGATCACGGCGTGCCAAGCTAACAGTCCTCAGTGAGTGGGGGAGGTCCCCTCTTGGAAAAACATGGCTGGAGCCCCAGAAACTTGGTACCCCCTCCCCTCCTGCTGCCTCCCTGTCCCACGTTCTCAAGTTGCGTCCCCCAGTCCTTTGTTAATCGCTATTCGTGGCCAGGGACATTCCCAGTGGCTCTGGGTGCTGACTGTTTTTTTTCCCCAGACACTTCTTTCTAAACAGAGTGAGGAATGGGGGTGCCTGTTATCTCCCCACTTTTCCCATTGGGGACTGGAGGATGTGCCCAAGTGTTGGGCCCCCAAACCAGCCGGGCTTCTATTCAGGATCCTGACCTGTGGCTGGCTCTGTCTGCTTCCCTTGTAGTTCCTCCTGAAGATCCGGTGATCGATGGGGCCCCCGAGATCTTGCTCCGCGCAGGCACACCACACAACCTCACCTGCCGGGCACAAAATGCCAAGCCCGCGGCCACAATCATCTGGTTCCGCGATGGGTTGCCACAGTCCGAAGCTGCTACTGCCACGGTACGCTGGGCGACGTCGGTGGGAGGGCTGCTCGGGGTCCGCAGGGTACCGTGAGGGAACCGACCCCCAGACACCACGAGAGGCCAAGATCTGCCATGGAAGCCATGCAGAATCCCAGCCTGCCCAACCCCACTGCCCCTTGGGCGTGTCAGACTGCAGCTCCCCTAATTCCCGGCATCTCTTGAGTGTTCAGAGGCGTTGCAGATTTCAGCCTTCTGTGCCTGGAGTGCCTTGTGCGAAGGGCAAATCCTGCTCAGCTGCACCTCCTCTTTCCTCCTGGGAGTGCTTCCCTCCTCCCTCCCCAATTCTTAAACTCTTAATTTCATTTCTCTCCACCAAGATCCAGAATAACCATCCCACTGGCAGCCTCCTCGCTCTGGCGAGGCTGTTTTTCGCTCATTAATCCCCAAGCAGTTTATGGTGCGTTGACATTAATTTGGGCAACCTCGTTGAGCATTTAATAGGCATGGCTGGAACGTTTTGGTTCCAGGCTAATTGGATTGGTGCAATTACCCCCAGATTCGGGGCAGGACACGTTGAGGGTTGCTGCCACCAGAGCAGGTTTCTCTGCTGGGAATCTTTCTAACAAAAGGCTGTGTTGCTGCTTCAGTTCTGGTACCCTGTGCAGAAGCCTCCCTTGGGGACACCAGAGAAGATTCTGGGGTCCTTTATATGGGGAGGGGAGGCATCTTATTCACTAGAGTACAATGCCCAGTCAACATCCTGAGTGCAGGGAGGGAAGCTGCGTATGGGTCAGCCATGCTATTCTAAGGAGAAGAGAGTTGCGGTCTCTGTTCTGACGACTCCCCAGCTCACCTTGGCCGTGTCCCCAGACTTTCAGCTTCTGTTGCCTATCCAGGAAGTCTTAATGGATGGAAAGAGAGAGACCACCATCAGCCAACTGCTCATCACGCCCACCGACCTGGACATCGGGCGAGTCTACGTGTGCCATTGCAGCAATGACGCCATCCCTGCGGGCAAGGAGGCCTCCATCAAGCTCAACGTTCACCGTAAGGAACAGCACTTTGGGTCATAGGGGGACCCCAATCTTTTTGTTCAGAAGGGGGGGGCACGGCTGATTTGCTGGCCATGGCTTAGGGTCTGGGAAAAATTGGAAGAGAAGAGATGGCAAAGTGTCTTTGCTGGAGCTGGTTAATATTTTGGTTTCTGAATTCGTCCTGGCTGGGACAATGACCAGCTGGTGTGTGACGGTTTAGTTGTTAGACCCCTTGGCAAAACTTGGCAAAAGAGGATGCCAACGGCATTGGCATGTAGGGTGCAGAGGAGGAGCTTGATGGGGGTCAAGAAATCTGGGGGTGCTGCTCCCAACTGGTGGTCAGATCAAAGAAAAGAAGTAGCCATCGGCTACATGGCTGTTAACCGTTCCTTCTGCATGGCAGATCCTCCAACAGTGACGCTGTCCATTCAGCCACAGACGGTGCAGGAAGGAGAAAGAGTCACCTTTACCTGCTTGGCCAACGCCAATCCAGAGATCAAAGGCTACAGGTGAGCTGGGCACTGACCAGATGGGAATGATGGACCTCTGGACCCTCACCTGCTCTTCCATGGAGGTTCCTCTGACTCCCCCAATGCTTGACCTGATGGGATAGCTCTTCTCCAATCTTGCCAGGTGGGCCAAAGGTGGAACGATTATTGAGGATGCCAAGGAGAGCAAATACGAGACGCAGGTGGATTACACCTTCTTCACAGAGCCTGTCTCTTGTGAAGTGCGCAACGACGTGGGCAGCACCAACGTCAGCACCCTGGTGGACGTCCATTGTGAGTGGGGGGGGACATAGCTGCCAAGGCTGAGACGGGAGAAGGAAAGTGCACGCCTCCTGCCTGCACTTTCAGCCCCAAAGCCTCTGATCGCCACCTGGGGCCCTGGTGTCCCCTTGGGCCCTTGAGGGAAGAGGGGTCACTTCCGTAGCATCTCTTACCCTGCTCTCCTCTGCCAGTCGCTCCTCGCATCGTGGTGGATCCAAAGCCCCTGACCACCGATATTGGCTCAGATGTCACCTTGACCTGTGTATGGACCGGGAATCCTCCACTGACCCTCACCTGGGCCAAGAAGGAATCCAACATGGTGTGTTCCCTCCTTGCCCTAGTGGACCAGTGTGTGTGGGGGGGGTGTGTGTGGCAGCAGCAATCTTTTCTTAGAAGCAGCTCCAGTTTAGGATGGGAAGTTGCACCCATATCTTGACTGGGTTTTCTCAGGAGGAAGGGAGGGAAAGTGCTGCTCCATGATGGACCTGCTCTCTCCCCCCCCCCCACCAAAGGCATCTTGCATCTTTTTTCACCCCCCAGATACTCGGCAACAGCAACCAGTTGTACCTAAAGTCTGTCACGCAGGAAGACGCGGGGCTGTACATCTGCAAGGCCATCGTGCCACGGATCGGGGTGGGCGAGCGCGAAGTGTCCCTCATTGTCAATGGTGAGTGAAAGCAGGGACACCCCTCCCCAACTGGGCACAGCTGCACCCCAGGGAAGAGGGGAGGCTGCTGACCACTTCAGCTGGCCCTCCTAGGGTTTTGTCTGTCTTGGTCTCCCAACACCTTTTCTGTCCTTTCTCCATGTTTTTTCCAGGTCCGCCGATCATCTCCAGCCATTCCATCCAGTACGCTGTGCGGGGTGACCGAGGAAAAGTGGAATGCTTCATTGGGAGCACGCCCCTCCCCGACCGAATCGTGAGTCCTGAGGGCACCGTTAAAAGATACTGGCTTGGAGCAGGATGTGTTTAGGGATCTGGAAGGAGACCCGCCTGGCTGGCGGATGGATGGATGGATGGATGTCAAGAGCTGTTTCCTCTTCTCCCTCGAAGGCCTGGGGCTGGAAGGAGAACATCTTGGAGAAGGGGACCTTGGAGCGCTACACCGTCGAGCGGAGCAACACGGGTGACGGGGTGCTGTCCACCCTCACCATCAACAATGTGATGGAGGTGGATTTCCAGACGCGCTACAACTGCACCGCCTGGAATGCCTTCGGTCCGCGGACAGCCATCATTCAGCTGGAGGAGAAAGGTGGGCCGTCAGAAGGGGGGGAGCTGGCAAGTGCCAGGAAGGCTCTCACTAGCTTTCATGTGCAGCGGACGCCCTTGTGCCCCAGGGAAGGCCAGGAGTGTGGGGTGGGGGGAAGTGGGGGTTGAGTGTGCAAATTCAGCCGTCCTCTGCCCATTCTAGTTCCAGGTAACCTCCTGCCCTTTGCTGGTGCTGCTGGGTTTGGAGGCTGCTGCCAATTCTGACAAGCCAGGAGGTTTCTCTTGGGTTTCTCTCTAATGGGGCTGGCGCTGCCTCTCTTTGCTTGCTGTTCCCCCCCCCCCCGGGCAAGGAGATGGCATGGCTTTGTCTCAGACGTAAAAGGGCAAAGTCAATGTGTAAAAGCTTAATTGATCCTTGGAAAAGAGCCGTGTTTTCCCATTGCTTCCCACTCCCCCTTTTGCAGAGGTTCTGCCAGTGGGCATAATTGCTGGTGCCACCATTGGAGCGGGTATTTTGCTCATCTTCTGCTTCATCGCGCTGGGCTGTTTCCTGTACCGACGTCGCAAAGGGAGTGAGTGTCTGGTGTGCGTGGGTTTAATCGGGGCGTAACCTGCTTTACAGAGGGCCAACTGGTATTTATTTCGCAGCGTACTGCTCCTAGCTGGGGAAGCTCCATTTACTTATTGGGCCGAAACTCGGCTCCTATGCCCCTTTGTTTCTTACATTGCTTTTTCAAGCCGAGCTCAGAGAGGACTAGCTGCTTCCTAAGCTCTTAAGTGGCCCTTTCCGGGGCACGTCAGATGGGACCTTGGATTTTTTTATTCCCCTAGGGAAATTGGTTGGGTTCTCTTCCGGTCCCCTGGCAGAAGAACTATACCTAGACCGTGCAGTGTTTCTCAACCTTGACAATTTTAAGGCATGTGGACTTCAACTCCCAGAATTCCACAGCCAGAATTGCTAGCTGTGGAATTCTGGGAGTTGAAGTCCACATGCCTTAAAATTGTCAAGGTTGAGAAACACTGATCCTAGAGGGAAGCGTAGCTTAGCGCTGGTGGCTCAACCCGAGAAATCCCTGGGGTTCTCCTTCTGCCAGGAATCAAAAATGCCCTGAGTTTTCTCTTCTCGCCCAGGCCGAAAAGACGTGACCCTGCGTAAGCTGGACATCAAGGTGGAGACGGTGAACCGGGAACCCCTGACGCTGCACACAGACCGCGAGGAGGACACGGCCAGCGTCTCCACCGCAACGCGGGTTATGAAGGCCATTTACTCGGTGAGGGGGGCCTCCACACCTGGCTCCTTCACCCCAAAAGCCTGAGGGGGGGACCTGCCCACTGCCACTCCTCATTCAACTCAACTCCTGGCTGGGTCAGAAGGCCTGCAAGTCATGTTTCGTCTTGGCCCTTTTTGACATGATGGCTCAGACTGAGGAGGCGGTGGGAGTGTTTGTGGCTGGGAATGTGTTCGTTGAGGGTTATGGGTGAGCGGTGGGAGGCGGTGGGAAGGGTCAGAGCTGGGAAACGCATCCGTCACACAGAGAGAGATCAAGGGAGCAAAGAGCCATGGTGAGCCTGGCAAGGGTGATGGCCTAAGACAGTGGTGGCAAACCTATGGCACGGGTGCCAGAGGCGGCACTCAGAGCCCTCTCTGTGGGCACGCGCACTGTCGCCCCAGTCCTCGGACTTCAGCTGGGTTTTATAAAACCTTTTCGCTTTAGGCCTCCGCCACCGTGTGCAAAAAAAAAAAAGGTTCAATCAATCAGTCAATTTCAACTTCTCACGGGAAAAAAAAAGATCTTGCAAAGTTGGAATTGATTGATTGAACTTTTTAGTCCCTCCCAGTCTGCCGTTACCACCGCAGCCACGCCCACCCAATGTGCCACACCACCCGGCACCTGACGATGCATAAGTGGGTTTTGGGTTGCAGTTTGGGCACTCGGTCTCTAAAAGGTTCGCCATCACTGGCCTAAGACAAATGCCCTGGGAAACTGCTGGACCGTAGGATTTCCTCAGGATGCCCACAAGAGAGGAATAGGGACAGAACTTTGGATGTTGCAAAGCACGACAACTAGGTATTGCCTGGCTGAAATTTGGGGTCTTTCCCTACCCCCCCCCCCATCTGCCTCCTACAGTCCTTCAAGGATGACGTGGACCTGAAGCAGGACTTGCGTTGTGACACGGTGGACACGCGGGAAGAATACGAGCTGAAGGTGAGAGGGAGGCTGCTGGCCCCAGCTGGAGACCCCTTAGCAGCCCCTGCCTCCTCTCTGTCTGGCTGGGGCCTGCCTGCCTGCCTTGCAGGGAGGGAGCTTGGTGCTCTGCCATGGGGCAGCCCAGGAGTGGGGGGCTGCAGTCCATTGCCTGAAAGAGTTTGGACCTTTCGTTTGGGCTCCCAGGGCCCTTGTTGCTGGGAAGCAGAGGAGTTCCACTGAAGGGGTCACCTCAGAGCCCCCTCCAGCCAGTGGCATTTACAGCAGCACCCAAATGCTTGAGGGGGGGCTCCCTCTGCCAGGCAGAGCTTTACTTCTGGAGGGCTTTTTCTTTCCACTTTTCATTCTTTGTGTCCGGCAGTGATTGTGAAGCTGCCATGTGAACAGCTGTTGTATTTCTCTCCCTGTTGGTCCTCCAGGATCCCACCAATGGCTACTATAATGTTCGTGCCCACGAGGACAGGCCGTCTTCCCGCACGGTGCTCTACACAGACTACCGCGCCCCTGGCCCGGCTCGCTACGATGGGCGGCCGTCGTCACGCCTCTCCCATTCCAGTGGCTACGCTCAACTCAGCAGCTATGGCCGCGGCCCTGCCTCTGACTACAGTGGAGACCCAGTCCCGGGGCCCACACCGGGCACGGCCGCTGCTGACACGGCCAGCCAGCTGTCGTACGAAAACTATGGGGGTCATTCGGGCTTCCCCCCAAGTGCCAGCTATGCCACCTACCGCCTAGGCTACAGCCAGCCTCCACCGCCCACCCTGGACCGGGCAGCCTATGACACATACGACCCCCTGGGAAAGTACACCGCATCGACCCGCTTTTCGTACACCTCCTCAGACTACGGGCAGCGTTTCCAGCAGCGCATGCAGACTCACGTCTGAAGTGGGTGTTGCATCCTGATGGGTGCAGGTACCTCATGACTGCCCCCTGATATTCAGGGGGCTCTTTCCCTCCCCCCCTCCCCAGCCTCTTTCCAGGCTGGACTTGTGGACAATGCAGAGCGTGGCACCTGCTGCCCAGTTGAGGATCACGCGGTGGCCGCCGGTCCAGCTGCTCTTCTGCAGTTTCTTCCTTGCTGCTTTAACTCTCTTGACGGTTCTTTTATGAGGGTCCAGATTCTCCAGACACCCCATCCTCAAGGGCTCCCCCTTTTCCTCTTTGTAAAAGACAGATAAGTGGGGGAGGGCAAGGGAGCCCCCACAGAGCAGTAATTATCTCCATCCTGCCTCAGTTGAAACTCATTTTCCATCTTACCCGCAGAAGAGGCATCCATTGGCAGCCCCAGGCAAAAGCAGCATTCATGCGATTAACAGGAGGCCAGCCCAATTCGGTACAGTGAGGCCTAGCGGTTGGAGGTAGCCACCAAATAGGGGGGGCATCCGTTGAGTTTCAGCCCTGGTTTTTTTTTGGGAGAAGCCAGGGTCAGGCCGGCCTTGGGTGCAACAGCTGTCTCCCTAAAGCCCCTCTTAAGAGAACTGGTTTGCACTTGGGGTGACGCTGTCTGGGAACGATCAAAACTGAAGTCTGCATCCCTTCCGGACCCCCGATGGAGCGAAGGTCTAGCCCACCTTGGCCACAGCTGTGCATTGTGCAAATTTTGGTACGAAATGGACTCCTTGGGGGTGATTCCTCCCCCCCTTTCTCTTTCAGGAAGGTGTCCATAAAACCCTGCACCCTGTGTGGGTCCTGGACAGGGCAGTTATGATGGGGGGAGGATGGGGCGGCTCTCAGGTGCCACCCACCCACCCACCCACCCACAAGAGCGAACCTGCCTGCCAGCCAGGAGGGCCTTTGCAAGATGTGGCACTGTGGGTCCCTCCCCCAAGCCTCCTGCCACGGTAGCCATCCTGGAGGAAGCCTCTTCTGCACCCTCCCCCCACCCTCTTGCTTGAACCCCCTCCTCGGGGGCAGCCTGGTTGCAGTCGCAGGAGGAGGAGGAGGAGGAGGAGGAGGAAGAGGAGATGACTCCTGCTGGAGTCTGGCCTTTGGGAGGGCAGTGCTGGGCACACACCCCATTCTCCCACATGGCCACATCCTGAGCAAGATCTCCTGCAGGAGGGCTCATGGCTTCTTTCCGTCT
This sequence comes from Protobothrops mucrosquamatus, assembly GCF_001527695.2. Lineage (NCBI taxonomy): Eukaryota > Metazoa > Chordata > Lepidosauria > Squamata > Viperidae > Protobothrops > Protobothrops mucrosquamatus. The sequence goes on along the minus strand of NW_015387055.1, from coordinate 584,245 downwards.
CCAGCCTGGACCCCCCCCCCAGCTGTTGCAGAGGGCTGGCGAAAGCGTGCTGTGGGTCATTGTGTGTCTGTGCAGACATTTCACCCCAACCCCCATTGTCCTGTCCTGTCCTTGCTAGCGGGGTGACTGCAAGCCCTTCCTTCTCCTGTGCCTTAAAACTCTTGCTCTGGTGCACCCACTAAGAAGGCAAAGCAAGTCGGGGGGGGGGGCTCCTTGGCACAGTTTATATCTCAGGTGTATAGTAGGACACATAACTGGGAATCCACCTTCTCCCCCCCCTCCCTCCCCAGTCCAAACCAGTGGTACCCACGTCCTTCGCATGCTGCCTCTTCTGGTACTCTGGAGCCCTCTGCACTTGGATGGGAACAGCTCTCTGAAGAAGTGCATTGAGACTGCGCCCTCCTCTGGCTGGTTCTGGGAAGTGTTGTCTCTTTCTGCAGCCCAATAATAATGGATGTTGGTGCTTATTTGGGGTCCCGCTTTATCAGTCCCCTGGACCCCCCCCCGGTGGAATGGGGTTGGAAAAATCCAGGAAAGGCCTCCATTGGATCTAAGGGCACTTTCCAAGGGGTGCTCCTTTCTAAGATGGTCAGGGTGGCCCCTTTAGAGGTGTACCTTCTGCTCGGTTCTCCGGGAACAAGAGAAGTGAGTTTGGTGGTTGAGGGTGCAAAATCTACCAGAACTGCTGCTCGTGTTGCCCTTCTCCCCTCTTTCCCGGAGAGGGTGAGGGAGCTGCAGATTGGTCTCAACGTTGCAAGTTGCAGGGAAGTTGCGGTATGCCAGAAGTTGGGCACCTGACCCACCCGCCCCCACCTCCCTTTTTCGCCAGAGGTGCCAGGAATGGAGCTCCGGCAGCATCTGCCCTCTGCTCACCAGGAAGCAGAGAAATGGGAGAGTTGAAGAGGGGGGGGGACAGGGCTCTGGGCCAAAAGCAACAAGATAAGTCCACCAATTCTAAGCCCGTGGCTGCATTCAGACAACCCGCCATGCGCAGAGCCTCATTCCCGAAGGAGCCCATTTCCAGAGTCAGTTTGAAAGGCCCAACCGCCTGGGTTCGTACAACTTGCTTGGCGGCAAGCAAACCAGCATTAACATTGGCCAAGCTTGCCATGTATGAAAATGCAACTGCTGGATCCTCAACAGTCGTGTGAACGCAGGCAGTCTCAGCCACCAATCAAAAGGAGACGCTGACTCCCTCCCTACTCTCTTCCACACATACACACCCCACTCCACCCTGCTTCATGGACATCCAGAATTTGAGCAATAACTAATTACAGCTCCAAAACGGGCGTTGAGATCAGAGCGCCTGGGCGCCGTCAGGTGACGGCGTGGGGGGGGAGAGGGCGCCCCCCGCGTGTGTTTTTTTTTTCTCCTTTCTTTCCCAGAGACATACATTCGTGATTGTCCGACAACTTCCTTCCCCCACCTCATTTTTTAAAGAAAAAAAAATGTTCCTTTTCTCATTCTTAAAAAAATATGTACTATATTTTTAGTCTCAAACACAATATATTATATATAAATATATATTTAATTTTTATATATATAAAGATAAATGATGAAAAAAAAATGGGACATGTCCTCCTCTCTCTTGGTGCGAACTTGGGAGGGGGCTTTGATCTGGATAGCATGGATTAACAAAACTTCCTTTGCAAAATGGTTCAAGGTGCTGCTTTGATTTTTTTCTCAAGCGCCCCCATTAAACCACCTTCACATTATCTTTGATTCCCTCTGCTTTTAGAAGGAGAGGGAGGTGACTCCAGCTCTCTCTTCATTTGGTGGGGGGGAGGCAAGAAGGGCCCCTGCGTGCCGCCCCCCCTTTTAAGGCTCAGGAACAGCAACTCCTTGGCAGGGGGTGGGGGCAATGCCAGCACCAGGCAAGGGGAGGCTTTGGGGATGGGGGTCTTGAAAATGTCTCCTGCATCTCTGCTGCGTCTCCTTCCACTCTGGACCAGCTGGCCGGAGCTGAGGAGCATGGAGAGGCCGAAGGGCCAAAATGGAAGAAACCAAACTGCCCTTTCGTCACCTTGCTGTTTTTCTGAGAAGGGGAGAGGGAAGAGAAGCCCACCAAACAGTGGTGCCACTGTGATTTATGGCTTCGCCAGGCTGATCATCAGCAATATTGTAGCTGCTGCAGGTTGGGTAGAGGCTAATCTTGCTCTGAAGTGCGACCACCGTCACTACTATTTCACATTAAACTAAAGGAAAGGTTATTTCGTCGATTTGTATGTGGACCCTCTGAGACCCCTCACCCCGGCGCGAACCGTGGCCCGAAGGAGATTCCGATTCGTCGGAAGAAACTACGACGTCGAGTTGTTTGTACCGTCGAAGGACCGTGGGCGGGCCGGAGTGGGTCGTGGCGCCCACACGCCTTGACCCAGCGCAGGCAGACACAGCCCTCGGCCCCTCTCCTGAAAATGGCTGCAGGACATTCCCTGTTGTTCAGTATTTTGACTTGTGATTTAACCTGCAGAATGTGGGTGAGGAGCCTAATCTGAATACTAAGGAAGTGGCCATTACTGTAGTTATAATAATAGTAATGATAAAGTTGGAAGGGACCTTGGAGGTCATCGAGTCCGACCCCCTGCTCAGGCAGGAAACCCTACACCATTTCGGACAAATGGCTGTCCAGTCTCTTCTTAAAAACTTCCAGTGTTGGAGCATTCACCGCTTCTGGAGGCAGGTTGTTCCACTGGTTAATTGTTCTCACAGTCAGGAAATTCCTCCTTAATTCCAGGTTGCTTCTCTCCTTGGTTGGTTTCCATCCGTTGCTTCTTGTCCTGCCTTCAGGTGCTTGGGAGAATAGCCTGACTCCCTCTTCTTTGGGGCAGCCCCTGAGATACTGGAACACTGCTATCATGTCTCCCTTCGTCCTTCTCTTCATTAGACTAGACATCCCCAATTCCAGCAGCCGTTCCTTATATGTTTTAGCCTCCAGCCCCCTGATCATCTTTGTTGCTCTTCTCTGCACTCTTTCCAGAGTCTCAATATCTTTTTTACATCATGGTGACCAAAACTGGATGCAGTATTCCAAGTGTGGCTTTACCAAGGCCTTGTAAAGTGGTATTGCTATTTTAATATAATGTAGAAGCCCCCCCTCATTCACAGCTGCCAGTTTGGGGGGCCCATCTGCAACCCCCCCGTCCTGCCCTTCTGGAGCTCGCCTTGAAATGCTTCTCGGATGCTATACATTTCTCTACCTCCGTAAAAGCGGAGACTTTTCTGGCATTCCCGGCTGGGACAAAGTGTGTGGCCGTGTTTAGAGGTGCCTGTCAACCATCCCTGCGGCTCTCTGATGTACGGTGTAATTTTTTTTCCCCTCTTTCCTTTTTATAGTTTCCTATTGTGAGCAAATGGGCACTTTTATTTGCTGAGCACGGCTTTTGCTGATCAGAACAATTTTTTTTTTTTAAAGCCAAAGGAATAGCCTTTTTCTCACAAACCTCAATGTCACCTATTTCTGGAGCGTGAAGCACCAGCGCTGAGGGATAGCAGTTTAATTAAATCACAGGGCAGCTCACATTGAGAGCTTGCCTGAACATCTAAGGCCATTAAATGCCTCTCCCCGCCCCCCCCCCCATGTTGCAAAGAAGATTATCAAATGAATGTTTTCTTTTCTGCAACATCCGTAGATTATCACTGCATAATTCTGAATCTGCATTAAGGCAACACCTTTATTAGCTCAAGCCAAGGATGTCGAATCTGTGCTGGCCTCGATGTCCGCCTCTGCCCGGGTGCCTGGGCTCCTCCATTGCCACCCGGATGGGGGCGAAGCAGTTCTGCAGACCGTCCGACGGGGCCAAGGACCCACACCAAGGGAGAATCCACTCTCTGGCTCTGCAGTAGTCCAGCCCTGAGCCATTCAACGCCTTGAATTCTTTCTTTCCCGTTTTTCCTCGTTTTCAGTTTTATTTGCCTGGTTTCTGCTACGTAGTTTGGTGACAAGAGTTTAAATGAAGTGAAACCGTCCTGGTAGTAACTGCAACGATGACTTTTTGTCACCGCGTTTGACCTTGTTGTCGTGTGTGCTGCAATAGTTTAAACACTGAATTAGTTGACCGTCAAAAGGTGCCTTCAGCACCTCTTCCCTTACTTCCCGCAAGAGGGCCCAGGGACTGTCTGTGGTTGTCGGAAAGCAGGTAGAGTGGGGGGGGGGCTCAAGGACGGCGTAAGATGACGGATCCTGGCCACCTTCCTTTCTAAAGGAGATGCAGATTTTGCATGCAGCAGCCAGTCTCCAGCACTGCAGACGAGAAGGAGCCCCTTTGCTCCTGGAGGAGATTTGGGCTGGGGGTGAAAGAAGCGCTTCTGGGCGTTGGGGGGATGGTTGAAGGCTGCCCCCTCTTTGGGGAGTGGGAGGGAGACCTCTGCATCTTTGCGGAGTCCTTGCCCCAAATCGCTACCAAACGAATTTAATTTCTGTTGGTTCGAGCCTGACTTAGTGTGGCCTCTTATTTATTTAGGACTCTTAGAGGACACATTTTTCATCCTTATTTAATTATCCCCTCTCTCTCTGAGGATTTCAATTGTGCAGAAACAGAGGCTGCTTTTAATTAAGCAGGTGGATCCCGGAGCCTCGCAGAGCTGGTGCTAAAGAGGGCATGGCGGGGCCAGAGGAGGGCGGGAGAGGCGGAGCGCAGGCAGGCAGAAGCCGGGCCGGAGACCCTCTGCTCAGAGGCCTGGGGAGGGGTGATTGCCATCTCCTGCTTTGGGCTGGCCGTGGCAGGCCCCCCCCCAGCTCCATCATCTGCCGCGGGATCCATTGTGTGGTTCCAGAGGAGGCTAAGCAGGAAGGAGCAGCATTCGTGGCACCCGTGGGCCACTCTGTTGGCTTGTGTCCTGCTAGCATGGAGAGCCCCTTTGCAGAAAATGCCACTCCAGGGCTCGGAACGTGGTTCCCTGGCTAGAGGCAGGGGAATCACCCAGGCAGGCCTGCTGCCCTGTGGCGAGGGGTGCTAGGAAAGACATCCTGGCGTGAATCCATTTCTGTTCCTGGAACGGAGATTTGGGGAGAAGAAGGGGACACAAACCCCCTCCCCGGTTGCTTTCCCCCTTTCACCAATCTCCCCCTTTTTTTCCTGCAGGCATCTCTCTTCCTTTTTTTT
>NW_015387055.1:443697-578187 GCF_001527695.2 Protobothrops mucrosquamatus | reverse complement strand
AATAATAATAATAATAATAATAATAATAATAATAATAATAATAGTAAAGTTGGAAGGGACCTTGGAGGTCATCTAGTCCAACCCCCTGCTCAGGCAGGAAACCCTATACCATTTCAGACAAATGGCTGTCCAGTCTCTTCTTAAAAACTTCCAGTGTTGGAGCATTCACCGCTTCTGGAGGCAGGTTGTTCCACTGGTTGATTGTTCTCACTGTCAGGAAGTTTCTCCTTAGTTCCAGGTTGCTTTTCTCCTTGAGTTTCCATCCGTTGCTTCTTGTCCTGCCTTCAGGCGCTTTGGAGAATAGCTTGACTCCCTCTTCTTTGGGGCAGCCCCTGAGATACTGGAAGGCTGCTATCATGTCCCCCCTCGTCCTTCTCTTCATTAGATTAGACATACCCAATTCCAGCAGCTGTTCCTTATATGCTTTACCCTCCATTTGATGGCATCCATACTCACCCCAAAGGTTTGAAAACGGCTGCCTGGGAATGAGCGAGCCAACGGACTTCCTTCTCGCAATCTGGACCCAAAGCAGAGAAGAAGTTGGGACCAGCTTGAGCAGAATCCCAGCAGCAAATTTTAGTGTTTGGCTGACCTCAAGTGGCAGCCGGAGGCACAGCTGCTCTTTCTGAAGAAGCCCCTTCCCAGGAGCCAGATGGGAGGTGGGGGGGGGACCTGCACGTTCTTGGGGGCGGGGAGGCTGGGAACCCCAAAGTTCCTCAGCCCGCTCTCCCCAAGATTTCACTGAATCCATCCTTCCAGCCAGATGCAGCTTCTCAGTCAGTTGCCACCAGAGGGCGCAACAGTCCGGGCCCCAGCTAGGGACTGGGAGGGGGCAGGATCAGTGTGACTCCCCCCCCACACACAAACACACAAACACACACACCAGGCTTGGTCTCTGCAATGCTGGGGGAAGGCCGCTCCCGTTATTTTGAGCTTCACCTGTTGAGAAGCAGCAAAGCTGCATGAGAAACAAATGACAGGGCCTGGGGGGTTGCGGGGGGGGCAGTTTCTGCAGAAATAGATGCCGAGGAGCATGAGTGGCAGATTAACAGAGCTCGGCAGCGTGAGAATGGAAAAGCCGCTCGGCAGGGGAAGCTGCACAGGCCAGAGTGGGGGTGGGGTGGGGTGGGGGCCAGAGGCTGGCTAAGGGTGACCTGGTCTCCCTGACTGTATTCTCACATGCAGGTAAAGGCCCTTGTTGAATTTCAGTCCTTTGTTCTTACTTCGCCCCCCCCCCGCCGCCGCCAGGGGCCAAAAGTCCTGGTGACGGAAGAAAGCCTGAGCCTGGACACGTTTTCCGATGCTGCCCCCCACTCAGGGGGGGAGGCTAGGGGGAAAGAAGCAGGCCCCTGTTTCCAGGCTTCCCCTCTCTGCCTCCAGGTAAAAACATCTGCAGCAGACAGCAGAGGCTGCATCAAGCCCTTCTCTTCAAAGTCTCCCACTTCACCTATTAAGCATTTTTTCTTTTTTTTAAACCACGGATATCACCAGCCGCCCAGCAATCTCAGTTGGCGCAGGAATTGCCCAGCAGGACCGCTCTGAGCGGCGGGTTCGCCCCAGGGAGCCCCCCCCGCCTTCGTATCTGGCACCTCCGTAGGAAGGCACTCCAGGTGCTGCCAATGCTGGCAGAGTTCAGATCTCCCAGACAAGCCCCAGGATCACTGCCAGGGTGAGGCAGAGGATGGAGCCGGCGGTGGCCTGGCGGGCAGCGTCACGCCGGAGGAGGTGAAGCTTCTTGGCATCTGGATGGAAGCGCCGAGCGTCCTCCAAGGCGCCATGTGCTGCGAGGGTGAAGTTGCTGTCCCCCGAGGCCACCACATCGAAGACGCACGAGTGGAAGTAGACGTCCTCCACCGGCAGCGTCTCCTTGCACAGCCGGTGGGCCTTCTCGGCGGTGACGGTGCCGTGGCTGCAGCAGCCATGCTGCCGGGAGATGCGCTGGCTGGGAGGACAGCCGCCCACACACAGCTGCAGGTCCTGCTCCGCGGTGAAGGCGCTGGCCACCTCCTCGGCCACACGGATGGAGAAGGAGAGCTGCTTCCCTGTCCGGCGTACCGCAATGATGGTGCCAATGTAGGCCGCCCGGATCTCCACGTGCTGCCCGGGAGCCCGCGCAAGGATGTTGAGGCTGTGCCCACCGGGCCGCTCCCCCCCGTTCACGGAGCCATCCACAAATGCCGCTGGGAGGTTGTCTGCCTCGGCTTGGTAGACTTTCTGGTCAATGCACTCCTTCATGTTCTTGAAGATGATGGTGATCTGGAAAAGGGGGGAAGGTCAGCAGTAGCAGGAGGAGGAGGAGAAGACGGCCCAGGGCACCCCTTCCCTGGAGTCAGGAGGAGCTGTATTTGGCTGAGCAGAGAGGGGGCTTCCCTCCACCCCTCCAGCTTGTGCCAAAGGCCTCGATCCCTGGACATCCATCTCCACCCTTGGGACTCCTGGACGTTACCCCGAGGGTCTCCCAACTCAGCTGCTTGAAGAATTTTCAGATGGCAGCCCCAAGCCCCAAAGTCCCTCGGGCAGTTCCCTCCAGCCTCCAGGTCCCCCCTTCTCCCACCCCACCCCTTCCAGAGCAGCAGCAGCAGCCCCCCAGGTCACCTTGCTCATGGCTGTAGCATTCGATCCTTTGGCCACGGGGCTGTTGGTGGCTTGGGCAAATAAGTAGTGGTTGTCAAGCAGTGGCCAGGAGCCCTCCACACGGCAGGTGTGGAATTCGTCCGTGAAGGTCCGGATGTGGGGGTCCCCGAAGGAAGCGCAGTGCTGGTAGGCGGGTGGTCTGCCGCGCTTGTGGGCAAAGGCCTTCTCATAGTCACAGAAGTCTGGGGACCCAGCCCCGGGGGGACGGGGGGGACGGGGCGCCGGGCTGGGCCCCTCCTTGGAGCAGTTGTGCTGGGCCATGAGGTCCTCAATGCCATGGACGGCCAGGTGGAAGGCCAGGTCCCCGCGGCAGGCGCGGGCTGTGTGGCGGGTGCAGCGGGCGTAGGCGCGCAAGGCCAGGCAGTGGGCTGCCCTCCTGCCAGGACCCCGCAGGGGGAGGGTGGAGGCCACATACTCCGAGTTGCAGCGCAGGATCCTGCAGCGGGCTTGCACTGTGCGGAGCAAAAAAACAGCTGGGGTGAGTGCACAGGGCCAGGCACCCATGTGCCTCCTGGAACAAAGACCCCCCCCAGGAGTGGCAAAGACCCCACCCCTCCCGCCTTCTCTTACCGTATCTGCAGCACAGGAGGATGAAGAGAGTTTTTAAGAGGAAGGCTCTGCCCCGGAGGTGTGGCAGCCTTGGCAAGGAAGGGGGTCCCCCACGCCAATCCATACAGCCTTGGAGGGAAGCTGCTCACCCTCACCGCTCCTGGCCTCTGGAATAGACCCCGATTGCAAGGAAGGCCTTCCCCACACCTGGTCCTGCACCTGCCTCTTTCATCCAGGACATCAGAGAGAGCAGCGGGCGGAGGCAGTGCGTGATCGATCCTAGCCCTTCTCTGGACAGCGCTTCGGCCAGCCTCCTGCGTGGGCACCGTGCGTCTTCCTCGGTGTTCCGGCTATGGGCATTTTGTGGAAGGGAGAGAAAAGGACCTTTGGCAGCGGCGGCAGGCCCTGCAACCCGATCCCTCCCCCACAGGCAGCAACCGAGGCAAAGGCTGTAAATAGGCCTTGCTATTTCGGATCCCCTAAGCGGAATGGGGGGGGGTATTTTAGGCTAAGCCCTCTCCGCATATTTGCACATATGCGGATAGGTGTGTGCAGAATACACATGAGGAAGTGAATGCTCTCAGGAGCTCCAGCAGGGTTTTTTTTTTTCCCCTTGGTGCCTTCCTGCTCTGGGCGTGTGTTTCTGGGCATCTGGGTCACGCGATGAAAGGAGGGGAGCGCCCAGCCTCAGGTAGATTCTCTCCCCCAGTGAGACAGTGAGAAGACGCCAATGGGATTTAAAACTTTTGAAACAGAAACCATTTCAATGGAGAAGCTGGGGGGGGAAACCTCTTCTTCCCATGGTCACGGGGGGGGGGGGAGAGTGCAGGCCAGCAGGGCGCACAATCCTCTGATGCCCGTTTTTGTGTGTGACTGCAGCTCTCCTTCCTGCCACTGACCCACCCACCCACCCCCGGACCCAACCTCCCCATCTGCTCTCCCCAAGAAGGGATGAGATCTGGTCAGGAAAGGATTTGTCTGCTTATGGGTCGCAAAATGGTCCGAGGCTGGAGTCTTCTTACCTAGTGGTGAACCTCAAGTTCTTCTTCTGAGCAGCGTGGTGTTTGGGGATCCCCTTTCAGGCCATCGTCACCCTCTCAAGGCGGAAGGATGTTCTGGAGAAGGTGGGCAGGACGCTCCGGAGGTCTCAAGCAGCCCGGAGCTCTTGGTTGGGGATCAAAGAATGAATGACAGAGACCCTCCCCCAACCATCAGTCCTTTCCTTTCCCTAAAGATGTGGGGCAGGAGCTGGTTCACACCCCTGGCTAGAAAGTTTGTGCAAAAGCTGTGAAAATTGGCTGCAGACCCACAGGACCCTCCACCCCCCTCGCTTTTGAGAGGAGGGGGCTGCAACAGATAAATCCAGAGACAGGCGCACCTGTTCCTCTGCGGCTGGCATCCCTGGGTGGGGGCAGCCCAAGCCCTGGGGGCGGTGGGGGCGAGGAGAGAGCCAAAAAAAGAACTGTATAGATGGAGCCAGGCTGAGATTCGGGCACATGGCAGCCGCCTGGAGAACCGTGTCTCTGGAGAACCGTCCCGCCAGCTCCCGAGGGCTGGGCAGGAGGTCCACCGCCACGCGTAGCCCCTGATCTTCTTCTTAAGAGAAACACCGAGTTTCCACTACGGGGCTGAGGCCTGTATTCAAATGGGGAATAAGGAAATGGTCAAGACAAGGGTTTTTCCAACCTCAGGCACATACACACACGCACACACAGCCTTGTGCTGCAATGTAGCCTCTGCGGTCCCATCCAGAGGAGTTTGTTCCTCCCACTGAAGACGCCTCTATCAAGGCCACTCCTGGGAAACTGGTCCCCCCCAGAGGTCACGGCTGACACAGGAGCTCCGTAGTCAGCATTACTGCAAAGCTGGAGCCTCTGGATTGTTTGTTGCTCAGCTTGACCGGCTTTCATATTATATTCAAATTAATATATTTCAATGCAACTAAGTCAGTCGTAACAATCCCCAATAACCTTTCATCAAAATAAATCCACAAATCCAAATCCTGTGTTGAGCTTAACTATTTCAAATGCTATATTCCATGTTTCTAATCCAAATGCATAATTAACACTTCGGGTGTCTCCCCATTGCATTTTTCCTTAACATATTCAATAAACATTTATTCGCATCGTTTCTTCTTTTATCTTATTCTTCTCCCATTACAAAGTAGCCATCATCATCTATATAAATAAAAATGTAAATGCTCGTTTGTTCAAAATCTTAAATCTCCGAAAGTTCTTCACCGATTGCTTTGAAATTTTGACACAACGTTGCATTCGAATACGCACGTGTTTTTATATACCTATATTAGATAGATGTCACACCTGTGACAGGTAAAAACACACTTTTTTGCAAAACATCGCCATCTGTTGGACGTAAAAGCAACACACGCTTTTACCAGACTGAGCCACAGCAACGCGTGGCTGGGTACAGCTAGTTTTTAATTAAAAAAAATATTAGTTCAAAACAGAAAAGAACCAAAAAAGAACAAAAAGTAAGAAACAAAGACCAAACCAAGAAAAAAATAAAAAAAATACCTTTCTATTTCTATTATACTTTATAATCTATCAATATCAAATTCCTTTAACCTCCTCCCAAAATTACTATATCAAAACATATGAATACATAAACAAACCTCTTATTATTAAATTCAAACCTTTAATTAGTTTTTATTCAATCTAACATCTTATTTAACTATCTTAAGCCATAAATCAGTCCATATCTAATAAGCATTTTAAACCCGTTACATAAAGCCTTAAGTCACACTCTTAAATCTTATTCTAGCTTTCCTTTTATGCCAAACAGGTTTCGCTGAGGACCGGCAGGGCCGCTGAGCTGTGCATCACATGCCTTTGCTTGAGCCTTCGCTTTTACAGGATCTGCCTTGCCCCCCTTTCTCTAGCCAGGCTGTCTGCCAATCCTCCCCATCAAGAGAGCTTTCTTCCCCAGCCAAGCCACACAGGACAAAGGAATGACCGCGAGAAGGACACTGGTATCCCCGTGTCCAGTCGGAGGGCTTCTCCAGCACCTCTGCAGCTGATTCCTCTGGAAGCGAGAGCCTTGCGATCAGCGGGGCCTTGGATCCCAACCAGGAAGCAGGTGAGCCACAGAAGGAGATGGCCCAGGCTTAAGAAGTGCTGTCAGTTCAAACCCCATTGTGATGTCTGACAGTGAAGTCATCGCATCGGTTGGAAAGGAAGGCTGGGCCCCTCACCTCAAGGACAGGCCCAAGTGCCCAGCTCTAGGCAAGGAAGATGATGCCATGATCCCTAAGAAGAATCTAAGCCCCCATCGTCCAGCTGTTTGGTCCTAGAAGAGGAAAAGGGGCAAAAGATAAGGGGAGACGCCTGCATCTCTCATGAGAACGGTCACCTCCTTCCACTCCTGAGTCGGCCACCCTCTGGGACATCACCATGCCTAAGCAGAATGACCTGGCTGTTGGGATTGACCTTGGAACCACCTTCTCCTGCGTGGCCGTCTGCCAACACGACAAAGTAGAGATCATCGCCAATGACCAAGGGAAGCGGACCACACCCAGCTACGTGGCCTTCACCAACACAGAACACCTGATTGGAGACCCCGCCAAGAGCCAGGCCTCTCTCAACCCCCAGAACACGGTGTTCGATGCCAAGCGGCTGATTGGCCGCAAGTATGAGGATGCCGCTGTACAGGAGGACATGAAACACTGGCCATTCACTGTGGTGAGCCGTGAGGAGAAGCTAAAGGTCCAAGTCTCCCACAAAGGTAAACAGCGGACCTTCTACCCTGAGGAGATCTCTGCCATGGTCCTGGCCAAGATGAAGCAAACAGCTGAGGCCTACCTGGGCTCCTCCGTCTCCCAAGCCATCGTCACGGTGCCCGCCTACTTCAGTGATGCCCAGCGGCAGGCCACCATTGATGCTGGAGTCATTGCGGGCCTCCAGATCCTAAAACTCCTGAATGAGCCCACAGCAGCTGCCATTGCCTACGGCCTGGATGCCAGGAATCAAGAGGCTGGCAGCCGAAACATCCTCATTTTTGACCTGGGTGGGGGCACCTTTGATGTTTCTATCCTTTCCATGGAGGACGGCATCTTTGAAGTCAAGGCCACCGCAGGGGACACCCACTTGGGCGGGGAGGACTTTGACAAGAGGCTGGTGACCCACCTTGCAGAGGAGTTCAAGAAAAAGCACAGGAGAGACCTCCACCAGGACAAGAAGTCTCTGCAAAGGTTGAAGACGGCTGCCGAGCGGGCCAAATGCACCTTGAGTTCCTGCACTAGTGCCAGTATCTCTGTGGACTCCCTCTTCCAAGGGATTGACTTCCACACCACCCTCACCCGGGCACGGTTCGAGGACCTGTGCTCCGACCTATTCCGAGCCACCCTGAAGCCCCTTGAAAGGGCCTTGAGAGATGCCAAGATGAGCAAAGGGGACATCAAGGACATTATTTTGGTTGGGGGCTCCACCCGCATCCCCAAGATCCAGAAGTTGCTGAAGGACTTCTTCAATGGCAAGGAGTTGAACAAAGGCATTAACCCTGATGAAGCTGTGGCCTACGGGGCAGCCATCCAGGCTGCCATCTTGACGGGCAACCGGACGCCCAAGACACAGAATATGTTTCTTCTGGACGTCACCCCTTTGTCTCTGGGGATCAATACTCAAGGAGGTGTCATGGCAACCATCATAAAACGCAACTCACCTGTCCCAACAAAAGAGGTCATGGAGTTCACCACGACTGAGGATGACCAAGACACCATCTTGTTCATGGTGTACGAGGGAGAGCGGGCCCTGACCAAACACAACCACCTCTTGGGCATGTTCACCTTGAAAGGCATCCCCCCAGCTCCCTGTGGGGTCCCGGTCATTCTGGTCACCTTCTCCATTGACGAGAACAATATTCTGACCGTCTCAGCTAAAGATGTGGAAACAGGGAACACTGGCCACCTGACCATCTCGGACACCCGTGGACGCTTGGGCAAGGAGGAAATAGAGACAATCGTGCAGACAGCGGAGGAATTCCGGGCCAACGACCTGAGCCTGCAGGAGAAGATCGAAGCCATGAACTCCTTGGAATCCTGCACCCTGGAGCTCAAGAGGGTGGCGGAAGAGCAGCTCCTGGATGGGAAGGCCAAGAGGAGGATGTTGGAAATGTGTGACGGTGCTGCCTCTTGGCTGGAGGAGAACCCCTTGGCGGAGAAAGAGGAGTGCGAGAAGCAGCAGAAGGACCTGGAGGAAGCCTGGGACTCGGTCTACACCCGTGAGCTGGCAGAAGAGCGGGCGGAAGGAGAGGCTGAGGCCGCCGAGCCGAAGGAAGACATGGAATGAATCGGCTGAGTGCCAGAGTACACTGTTCCACCCAAAGGGCGCATTAAAACTATGGGTAAAAAAATGAGTCCTTCTCTGATTACAACCATTTGGTTTCACTAACGGTTTTTATGCCCCAACCAGCCCATGAGCAAGTCACACGACCAGAGTCCAAATACGAGTTAAGGCTTAGCAGGAGGGCCAAAGCAAGAGAAGAGGCACTAAGGGCCAAAATCCCCTGCCCTGGCCTGAGCAGAGGGTCCTCAACTCCAAGGTGGCTTCTCCTTCTTGTAACCTCTTGAGCACCGCAAGGCGCCTTCTCAAAAGTGCAGGGACACAAGAGCCACACAGCTCGGCCTGCTGGCCCCTTGTCTGGCTTTTGACGCAGTCTAGAAGGCCATGGAGAAGTTAGTGACTCAGAGGGGCTCCTTGGATGACGCTCCCTCCCAGCACAGCCACTAGAGCTCAAGGATGAAGCCCACCTGGACTTTCAAAAGTCTTACTTTGTATCAGAGAATCCTTCTTATTTTCTCTAGATTTATTTGAACAGTGTCTAGTTCACATTCTCCAGTTATGGGGTGGGTTCTCTATCCGGCTTAAGGCTTTTGTTGGTTTGTCTGGCTCTGAAACCCACCACAAAAGGGATCTAGGTCAGGGACAAAAAAAAATAAAACCAGACAGCCTGCCCGAAGGTAATCTGCACTTACCCAGGAGGCCCAGCACGGGAAGCAGGGGGTCAGGATGCTGTCCCAAGAGAAGAGCCCCTCGCCCCGTCTTCTCCAGGCGGAGACAGTGGTGGGCTCTGCAGTAGAATCTCCACTGGGACACAGAAGAGGAAAGGGTCTGCCGTCTGCAGGGGACACCGAGCCTCCCAACAGGTCCCAGGGCCCCATTATGACATGCACAGTGGTGGGGGAGGGGTGTCTGTCCTCTGAAAAAAAAGCCCAGAAGGAGAAGTCGGGGGTGCAGACCCAAGAGAGCTGCCCCCTGGGATTGCCAATTTTCCATCTTTGGCAGAAGGCCAAAGGCTGCTCGGGGAAAGAGCCACCTATGGGAGCTGACCTCAGCCATGCAGACGAGCCCAAGCCCACCTCCAGACCAGACACCCCCTCCACACCGAGACCAGACACGGCCAGAATTTGCCCCAAAGGCCCAGCCGTGGGGATTGATCTGGGCACCACAAAATCCTGCGTGGCCGTCTGCCAGAGGGGGAGGGTGGAGATCCTGGCCAATGACCACAACAGCCGCACCACTCCCAGCTGCGTGGCTTTCACCCACAGGGAGCGCCTGGTGGGGGAACCGGCAGAACTGCAGGCCAGCCTCAACCCAGAAAACACCGTCTATAACGTGAAGCGGCTGATCGGCCGCAGGTACGACGACCCCTCAGTGCAGTCGGACCTGAAGAACAGGCCAAACCACCTGGTGGAGGCTGGCAATGGTAATGGCAAGGCAAAGGTCCGGGTGTCCTACCGAGGGGTGGAGAAGGAGTTGTACCCTGAGGAGATCTCCGCCATGGTGCTCTACAAGCTGAAGCAGGTAGCCGAGGCTTCCTTAGGCCGCCCGGTCACCCGGGCCGTCATCACGGTCCCGGCGTACTTCAATGATGCCCAGCGCCAGGCCACCATTGATGCGGGGGCAATTGCAGGGCTCCGGGTCCTGAGTTTAGTCAGCGAGCCCACGGCAGCTGCGGTGGCTTATGGGCTCAAGGAGACCCACCCGCGCAAAGGGAAGAGAAACATCCTCATCTTTGATCTGGGCGGGGGCACCTTTGATGTCTCCGTCCTCACTGCCCAGGATGGCGTCTTTGAAGTTGTGGCCACAGCAGGGGATTCCCACTTGGGCGGGGAGGATTTTGACCAAAGGCTGGCCAACCAGCTCGCCCAAGAGTTCAGGAACAAGTTCCAGGAGGATCCCACCGTGAGCAGGAAGGCCATGCAGAGGCTGAAGGAGGCCTGTAAGAAGGCTAAGCAGACCCTGAGTTCCAGCATGGCAGCCACAGTCTCCATTGACTCGCTCTACAAGGGAATTGACTTCCACACCACAGTCACCCGGGCCTGCTTCGAAGATTTGTGTGGCGACCTCTTTCAGGCAACCCTGGTTCAGGTGCAGCAGGTGCTGGAGGAAGCAGGGCTCAAGAAAAGCCAGGTGCACGAGATCGGCCTCGGGGGAGGCTCCACGCACATCCCCATGATCCAGAGGCTCCTGTCCAAATTCTTTGATGGACAGCGGTTGTGCAAAAGCATCAGCCCCGAGGAGGTGGTGGCCCATGGGGCGGCCATCCAAGCCGCCATTCTGACGGGCCACCGATACCAAAACCTGCAGAACCTGCTCCTCCTGGACGTGACCCCCGTCTCCTTGGGGCTGGAGACGGTGGGAGGCGTGATGGATGTGCTGGTCAAGCGCAACTCTCCCACTCCCACAAAAGAGAGCAGGAACTTCTCCACCACGGAGGACAACCAGGGCAGCCTCTTCCTGCAGATCTACGAAGGGGAGCGGATGCTGACCAAGCACAACCGTCTCCTGGGCACCATCACCCTGAGCGGCCTTCAACCAGCACCACGGGGTGTCCCAGTGATTGCGGTCACCTTTCAGATTGACCACAACAACATCCTCACGGTTTCAGCCATGGAGAGAAACACGGGCAGCAAGGAAGAGCTCACCATCATCGACACCCGGGGCCGGCTGGATCGAGACGAGATGGAGAGGATCCTCCAGGAGGAGAAGGAACATCGAGTGCAGGAGAAACTGCAGGAGGAGAAGCTGGAAGCCCTCAACGCCCTGGAGGCCAGCACCCTCCAGCTCAAGAGGGCGGCGGCAGAGAAGTCCCTGGACGACCGGGCCAAGCGGAGGCTGCTGGAAATGTGTGAGGAGACGGCCGCCTGGATGGACGACAACCGGCTTGCGCCCAAGAAGGCCTACGAGGAGCGGAGGAAGGAGCTGGAGGACGTCTGCAGCGCCATCCTCACTCACTTCAGCACCCGAGAAGGCCAGCCCGAAAAGCCGAAGGCCTCCTAGCTCCAAGCTCTCACAGAACTTATTAAAACAACAAAAAGAGGGTATTCATTTTCTCCTCCTTCTCACAAGAGTGTCTTGGGAGACTGAGAGGACAGCAGGCCCAGAGTGGGAGAGCGGCTTGATTTGATGCCTTTGCTGGACGAGAAGCTGAGTCAACAGGAGGCAGCTCCCCCCTTCTTTCCCCCACAATCCCCATGGACCCCCATCCACTGGGCCCCTTGGACTGTAGAGGATCCAGTAGGGCCAGGGGCCACTCCAAAGGGATCACACCTGGCCTGGGTGAGGGGGGCAGCCAAAAGGGGGTCGGGTTGGGGACAGCATATGGCAGGGATGGCGAACCTTTTAGAGACCGAGTGCCCAAACTGCAACCCAAAACCCACTTATGCATCGTCGGGTGCCGGGTGGGTGTGGCCCATTGGTTGGGTGTGGCCCATTGGTTGGGTGTGGCCAATTGGGGCGTGGCCCATTGGGTGGGCGTGGCTGCGGTGGTAACGGCAGACTGGGTGGGACTAAAAAGTGCAATCAATCAATTCCAACTTTGCAAGATCTTTTTTTTCCCCCCGCGAGAAGTTGAAATTGACTGATTGATTGAACCTTTTTTTTTTGCACATGGCGGCGGAGGCCTAAAGCGAAAAGGTTTTATAAAACCCAGCTGAAGGCCTAGGACTGGGGCGACGGCACACGTGCCCACAGAGAGGGCTCCGAGTGCCACCTCTGGCACCCGTGCCATAGGTTCGCCACCACTGGCATATGGAGTGTGACCTGAAGCTGGAGGCCGGATAAAAGGAGCCCTGGACATCCAGGCTGGGTGAAATACAGCGTGTGAGAGCTGGGGGGCGGGGGGGGGCAGGAGCAGGAAGGAAGGACCCCTTTTCTCCTGCTGGACAAGCGGGTTGGTCCCACCAGCCTGGCCGAAAGCGCAAGAATGGCTCGCCCGCCACCTGGTGGACAGATCCGGGCTTGCGCCGGCTCAGGATCCCTCGGTGCGGTCAGTCCGGTCTCGGGGGTGGAGTGGGGGGGAAGGGATGTGTCGCTGCACCCGGCCCCAGTGATCCCCGGGAGGGAATCTCCTGCTTCGCTGACAGCCGGGGCAGGAGGCAAATCTACCTGCCGCACACCTGGAGACCAGGGGCGGATGCCAGCGAGGCGCTTCCCGCCGGAGGAGGCTGCGCGGTGCCCGGGTCGGTGCGGTGAGGTCATAATTGCCCCTTCGCGGAGACGCAGGAGCGCGCTCAGGGCGAAAGGAAAGGAGCGGGCGGACCTGCGCTTCCGACGACAGGTGAGACCCAGGGAAGGGAGAGAAAGAGACAGCCCTATAGCTGGCTGAGCAGGATGGGAGTTGTAGTTCGCGGCACCCGGCCGCGATGTGGGGTTCCCATCGGCCCGCTCTGGTGGGGGCTCCGCGGGGGCAGAAAAACCTGCTTTCCCCCCATCGCGCGGTTGTCCAAAGCGCCTCCAGCGCGCAAAAGACTACGGCTCCCAGAATGCAACAGCGCGCGACAAGACGAGAAGGGTCCTCGAGGCTGCCGGGAAGTGTAGTGCCGTTGGCGCCCCCGCCCCCTCGGGCTGGCAGGAACTCGCTTTCCCGGCAGCCGGGTGGGCGGCGACTGGGCGAGCTAAGAAAATCAGCGCGCAGCCCGGGGAGGGGCGCGGTTTGGGGCTCGACCTCGGAGGTGTGGGGCGCGGCAGGTGAGTCCTTGGGAGGCCCTTCCGAGGCCGGGGGCTGCAAAGCTTCGGTCCGCCCTCCGGTCGCCGTCCTTCCAGGCTGGCGAGGGCACCGATGCCCGCGCGCCCCGGGCGGTGGGGAACCCGGCCGCCGACCCCCCCACTACCCCCGGCGTTTGTGTTACAGCTCTCCGATGCTCTCCTCCGGCCTGCTGGCGCTCCGCCGTGCCCTCCTCCGCTGCCCAGCTTTCCCGGCCGGACGCGCGGCGCTGAGCGGGTCGGCCATGGAGAAGCCGGTGGAGTCGGGCATCCGGGCCAAGCTGCAGGCGGCCCTGGAGCCCCTCCACCTGGAGGTCATCAACGACAGCCACCTGCACGCCGTGCCGCGCGGCGCGGAGACCCACTTCCGGGTGGTGGTGGCCAGCCGGCGCTTCGAGGGCCTCTCGCTCATCCACCGGCACCGCCTGGTCAACGACCTCCTCCAGGAAGAGCTGGCCGGCCCCGTCCACTCGCTCTCCATCCAGGCCAAGACCCCGCAGCAGTGGGAGAAGAAGGGCGCGCCCGTCGGCCAGAGCCCCCGGTGCCTGGGAGGGGCCAAGCACGACCCGTCCGCGGCCGGCAAGTTGGCGAAGACGGGGCTCACGCAAGCCGGGCCGGAGGGCCCGGGGGGGCTCTGACCTCCAGGCCTCCTTCCGGTTTGAGTTGCCCAGAGCAGCCCTTGGTGGCCGGGCCGGTCCGGCTTGCTCCCCTGCCTGGTGTCTGCTGAAGCGTATTAAATGCCTTGGGCTTTCCTCCCTGTGTCTGCTCACTTTGGGGGGGGGCAGGTAGGTAGCTGGGGGGGCTGTTCTTCCCCAGATGAAGAAAAGAGGGTCGCAATTTAATAATAATAATAATAAAGTTGGAAGGGACCTTGGAGGTCATCGAGTCCAACCCCCTGCTCAGGCAGGAAACCCTATACCATTTCGGACAAATGGCTGTCCAGTTTCTTCTTAAAAACTTCCAGTGTTGGAACATTCACCGCTTCTGGAGGCAGGTTGTTCCACTGGTTAATTGTTCTCACTGTCAGGAAGTTTCTCCTTAGTTCTAAGTTGCTTCTCTCCTTGATTAGTTTTCATCCGTTGCTTCTTGTCCTGCCCTCAGGTGCTTTGGAGAAAAGCTTGACTCCCTCTTTTTTGGGGCAGCCTCTGAGATACTGGAAGGCTGCTATCCTGTCCCCCCTCGTCCTTCTCGTCATTAGACTAGACATATCCAATTCCAGCAACCGTTCCTTATTTAGCCTCCAGTCCCCTGATCATCTTTGTTGCTCTTCTCTGAGCTCTTTCTAGAGTCTCAACATCTTTTTTACATCGCGGTGACCAAAACTGGATGCAGGATTCCGAGTGTGGCCTTACCAAGGCATTGTAAAGTGGTATTAACATTTCACGTGATCTTGATTCTATCCCTCTGTTAATGCAGCCCAGCACTGTGTTGGCTTTTTTGGCAGCTGCAGCACACGGCTGGCTCCTGTCTAAGTGATTGTCCACTAGGACTCCGAGGTCCCTCTCACAGTTGCTACTATTGAGCAAGGTACCCCCTATACTATACCTGTGCATTTGGCTTTTCTTGCCTAAATGTAGAACCTTGCTTTTTTCACCCTTGAATTTCATTTTGTTCTTCCCCTCCCCTTGGCAAAGGATTCCCAGGAAGGAGCATTGGCTGAAATGACAGCAGAGTCAAACATCCATTTGCTCCTGGCACTTGCCCTGCGCTCTGGCGGACATGTTGACTAAATGGCATCCAGTGGGGATTGCAGCTCAACCCAGGACCCTGAGAGGGCCCCCCACTCGACCGGCACTGGAACACCCCCTCTGACTGATGACAGGAGAGCCCGAACCCCAGAACCCCAGCCTTACTGCCCGCCGCTTGCCTTCAGGGGCACTCCCCATCAGAGAGACCCTGCCTGCAGGGGAGGCTCCCTTCCGGTCTCCCCCCCCCAACGCCCCCTTCCCCCCCCCAAAGGCTCAGCTTTCCCGCCAAATTGATTTGGCTTTCTTTAAAAAGATCCTGCAGCTCCCACAAAAAAGGTGGCCTGTGAAACGGACGTTTCTCTCGGATTATTAAAAAGCACAATCCAAGCAGAAAAGATCATTAGATTTTTAAAACTTTTTATTTCCCTCCATTTTTTTAACATGGATTGTTGTTAAACTACAAGTTCATTAATGGTGGTCGTGGGAACGTGGCTCGATTCAGCCAAACATCCAGATTTCCTTTTCCTGCTGAACCATCTGTACACATAATATTAGCCAAAGCATCTTTTTTTTAAAAAAAAAATAATAATCACTGTTTCTCACAATGACATTTAAAATAACTCCTATCTAATCATCATTCTTCGCTTCTTCTCGGTTTATACAAAATGAAATGACCCAGAGACTACAGTTGACATGGGTTGGGTTTTTTTTTTCCTGGATTTTTTTAAAATTGTTCTTTACAAACATCTAAAAACTACACCACAGCACAAAGTTTTTTTGTCAGTTGGTTTTGCGCACAGACAGAGCTACATATGGTTTGTGTCTTGGTTTTGTTCAGAAGCCCACCTGCGCCAAAACAAGGGAGGGGAACTAAAAGCCCGGGCGGGCCAAGGTCTGGAAGCAGCAGGGAGGAGGCCATTTCACCAGGTAAGGTTTGTTCAGTGGAGGGGGGAGCGGGGGGGGGTGTCAGTTTCCTCACCCTGCAAGAAAATGTGGCTTTCTCCATCTGGAGAGATTCAAGGCCTGGAAGAGGAAGAAAAGACACCAGCTGCTCTTCCCAATAAAGGGGGAACTGTCCTCATTGCTACAAGGGGCGAAGGGAACGGGGGCCACCCTCCCTAGTGGTCCCGCCATCAATTAGGAGGGGAGAAAAGGGTTGGGGTGCAAGGAGGAGGGGGGCTCCCTTTTAGGTACAAGATGGCCAAATGCAGAAGAATCCGCTAACTAGCCAGACTTTGAAAGACAAAAGGGGCCCAGGCTAGGAAAGAGCCTGGAGAAGCCCCCCCACCTCTCCTGCAGTATCAGAGGCCACATAAAATCATGCTTCATTTGGTCCAAGATCTGCCTGCCGCTCTCTGCTCCGGCATCTAGCCGCTTCGCTTGGGAGCGATATGTTGTGCTCTTTTTGGCTGTTCATGGCAAATGCAATTAGGCATTTCTGGTTAACTCACTCACAAATGGCACTCAAGAGGCACAAAATCCGATTTTCAACGTTCAGGGGGACGAAAGAAGGAAGGCCTTCCCATCAGCCAAGCCAAGTTCTGGCTCCGGCCTTTCCTTCCAGGAATTAAACAGCTGAGGAAGGTGGCTGTTCATCTTTCCCCCTCCCCACTGGGATTCGCCCACAGCCAGGAATGGCCGAGGGGGTCCTAGATAAGCGCCAAGGGAGGGAGGGAGGGGCCACCCCTTCAAAAGCACCATTGCAAACAGCTGCAAGTTACAACACTCCTTATAAAACCTTTTCCAAAGAATTGTGCTACGGAGGGGGACTCGTGCCCACCAGCTTTGAGGGAAGCGAGGCTACACCTCCAATTCAAATGCCAGCAGCCCCCCCCTCAAATCTGTCTGCTTGTGTGCTTGTACTATTGTGTGCTTGGATCCCCTGCTTCTAGCTATGGCGGCTGGGAGTCGTAGTCTTAGTCTACTGGACAAATAGAAGACATATTCACATATTCACAGACTTACTTGCGGAAACCATGATCTAGAGAAGCAGGAAAACAGATTGCAGAATACAAGATGTTGGTTTGCTAATGCCTAGATTGCAAAGGGCCACCCATCTCCCACGGCTTCTCCGGCCTCCCCACCTCCACGTCCACCTCAGCACCGTGGGAGAAAGGAGCGCGTGAGGAGAACTCAAAAGAGCAAGTGAGCTTGCAGAAGAAAACCCAAGCGAAGACAGATTTCCCATTGAAATGGTACAACAAGACAGTCACAGTGTCTACAACGCTAAATCTCCCCCGGGCAGGGGCGAGGGCAGAAGAGCCGGGGGGGGGGCTCACTCTCATTGCAGCACCTGCCCCCTGGTCTCCGGCAGCTTCAGGGCCAGAGAGCTGCCCACAGCCAGGGCCGCTGATGCCAGTAAAATGGGCACGGCTTTTGTGATGCCCACAAACGACGTGAAGATGCTGATGCCCAAAACCGCCGCCAGCTTGCAGAGAGCATTGAGGAAGCCAAACGCGGTGGTCCTGGAAGCAGGGAGGGGGAGGCCATGAGGAGGGGGAGGAAGGGACAGTGGGATGCTTTTGTGGGTGCAGAGCTCTGACTGGGTCTCCCCCCTCCCTTCTGATTCCAGTGGCCGGGAGGGATCGCCATCCATTCAAGAGCGAGGCCACCAGGAACCCATCAGTGGCAGAAGCACAGAGGATGCCCGAAGGAGCCCCCCCTACAAACAGGCTCACGGGGGCAGTTATTTTCACCAAGACAACCCTTGTGTACACACACACAGTGTAGGTGAGACCCATTCCCCAGCTATCCCGGCACGCTCACCTTCTGTCCGAAGGGTACAGCTCCACCGTGAGGACATCTAGGGCGTTCCAGGAGGCAATGCTGACCCCGCCAAACAAGCAAAGGAGGGCAATCATGGCTGACTCGCTTTTGCCGAAGGACAAAAAGAAGCAGCTGATGCAAGACATGACGCTCGAGCCGGCTGGGTTGGTCGGAGGAGGAGGAAGACAAGCATTAGCTCAACACGGTCCTCCGTTTCTAGACCTCATTGTGAAAAACGGGCAGGCTCAGAAACCTTTTTGCCTCCACTAGGAAGTCTTGCCCAGACCAGGAATCCCCGTGGCTGGTTTCAAAGCCTCTTTATCCAGACAGATCCCACCAGGGCATCGGACATCCATCGTCAGAGCCCAGAAGGAGTCCGGTGCCACACCAGATCCTAAACCAGCCCACCACACGACTGACCAGTTGGCCCCTTGACAGCCGGTCCCAGGGCTGACGTCTCTCAGGTGGCTTCCCTCCCCCCAGGATGACTTGCTGAGAGGGGGGGGCTGATCCCTGCCAAGCATTTGCCAAAAGGGAGGCCCCTCACCCAACATGCGAAGACGCCCGATCTTGTCCATCAGGAGCGCAGAGACAATGTTGCCTGGCAGCACCGCCAGGGTGCCCAGGAAGCTGACAAAGTAGATCATGTAAGCGTTGTTGTCGTCACTGAAATCCAGCTGGCACCCTTCTTTGTTGTGCAGGAAGGTGCTGTTGACGATCCGGCTGTCGATGAACTTGTACTCAAAGAGGTCTGGGGGGGGGGGGGCGAGAGGCCAGGGCTTAGGCCCGTTCCCTAAAGAAACCAGGCAGATCCCCCCACCCATAGGGGCCGGGTCCCGACCCCTAACCCCCTCCCCTCCGTCTGGTCAAGCCAGTCATTGGCCCGCCCAGGAGCCCGTCTGGTTATGGCCGCCGTCTCAGGACATCCTTTTTTCTGAATGGCTTGTTGCAGGTCCCTCGGTGCCAACAGCTCCCACCACCCGGCTGGGCCTGCCTGCCGGTGTCTTCCATCCCATAATTCTATTCTATTCTATTCTATTCTATTCTATTCTATTCTATTCTATTCTATTTTTCTGTCTTCGGTTGGTCAGGAAAGCAGCCGCACCGCAAAGGCTGTGACTTCTTCATGGGGGATATGAGGTGGGCTCAGCAGCTCAGAGGCCTTTGAGAAAGCCCAGCCGAGGCGGGAGGGATGATGGAGGCTTCCCAAGGACCCCCACCCACCCACCCAGAGGTGCCCAGGAGCAGCTCCGGTCCCCTCAGACACGTTACCTGTGTTGTAGAAGACGGTGGCCAGAAAAGTGCAGTTCCTGAAGAAAGTATTGCTCGACGTGACGTCCTCAAAGTAGCACTCTTCAAACAAAGAGTCAATGAAGGTGACCGACTTCATCTTGAGGCCAATAAACCTGTTCAGGGGGGGAGAGAGAGGAGGTTGAGGGTCCACTGCTGAATTCACTGCTAAGCCCTCTGAGGTGGCTCCTTCAGACTTGGCATGACGCGGCTCTGTGCCTGCAGTGGGTGGCAGGCCATGTGCGGCCAGGCTACAAAAATGGACCTGGAAAGTATCTCTGCTTTGGGAGACTTTGCAGCGGTGTGTGTGTGTTGCGGTAGCCCATCCCTTTCCTTGTCCAGAATAAAACACAGAAGGGGACAGCCTAGAGACAGCGCGGCTCAAGGAAGCATCCAGTCTCCCTTCTGCCCCAACCGAGCCTGCACTGCCCCAACTGAAGCCCCACCCGGGCGGGGGGGGAGGGGGCTGGTCACAGAGCCAGCCTCTGAAGCAGAGCGTCACCTACTTGTCATTGAAGTATTCCCCCCGGCGGTGGATCTGGTTCTCCAGGGTGAAGTTGAAGGTGATGTGTCTGAACGTCTCGTTGTTAAAGACCTTCGTGCGGGAGGCATATTCCACATTCTGGAGGTGCTTAATCATGTCTGGGAACCAGACGGTCAGGCCGTAGTAGCTGCCCGGTGGCCAAGGTAGGTGGAGGAGGAGGAGGGGAGAGAAAGAACCAGAAAGGTTTGGAGGACCCTCAACTGGAGAGAAAGGCTGGTTTCCCAGCACACCCTTCTTCCCAACTTGAAGGGCGTCGGGGCGACGACTCCCAGGATCCCCCACTGGGCGAGGACCTTCGTGGGCCAAGGAGGGTCCAAGCATCCTCCCGAAGCCCAACTGCCCAGCCCGCAGCTCTTCCTGTCAGGGCGTTGGTCTTTCCAACTCCAACTGACGGAAATAAATGCAGGGGGCGAAGACCCTCGGCTCCAGTGTGGCCGTGGCTTGTACTGTCTCTGGCAGTGTGGCTCGTGGGCGGGAGCGATGTGAGGTTTGCACTTTGTTACTTAAAGGTTTAACAGTGTTACTCTTTGCATCCCCGCACAGACTGGGGGCTCGATCCTCGTGGCTCCGTGAATGTCAATTCAACATTTCATTCTAGGAGCCCTGCCAATCATCTCAGAGGTTTGGGCCCCTCTTGTTTTTCAGAGAAGGGACCGGTGCACCTCTCTCCCTCCCCTCCCTCGAGGGAGATCTGTGGATCCAGCGCCAGGTCGCCTGGCTCTCCCCCAGAGTGGCTCACCTGAAGGACATGGTGAACCAGACCGCCATCATCATCAACGTGACCCGACGATACTCGGGAGCAAAGCACTGGTGGAAGTTTGCCCAGACCTGTGGAAGGGGAGGGGAGGCGCTTGGAGCTTCCCGGGTCTGGGATGCAGCTAGGGGCGCGAGGGGCTTGGGCGGATCCTTTGGGAGGCAGTCCCTGCCCTGAAAGCCTTTTGGGGAGGCCGTGGTTGAACTGCAGCCTCCCCCGCCTGGTGTGGTTGCCCAGCACGGCTCCCATGAAGGGAACCCAGCAGTCCCACAAACCCTCCCCCCCAGCCCCCACCCTGGACAACTGACCTGCTGAGAAAGATTCAGGAAGCGGACCATCCAGCGCCGGTACCAGGTCCCTGTGTCCGACTGGATCTCGACCAATTCGTCCTCCTGTTTGATTGTCTTGATGTGGGTCACCTGCCAATGGAACGTGAAACTTGAAAGTCATCCAGAGCCCCCCTAGCCGAGAGAGTAGTGGGGGGGGTCATGCAAAGAGACCTAGTGGTGGGCAGGTCACCAGGAGGAGGGGAAGAAGGGCTCCTACCGAGAAGACCCGTTCAGGGTGGCCTTTTGCCCTCATGTTGGTGTCATGGACCTGCTTCAGAACCATCCAGGCCTCGTCATGCTTGCCGTTCTAGAAAGAGAGAAACATGGGGGTGTCTACCCGTTTGCTCCCCAAGGATCTTCCTCTGCCCCTCACGCCTCGGAGGCTCAGCTCTTGGACCCTCCCCGCATCAGCTGCTGGGGGACAGGCAACGGGGAAGCAGAGTTGGCCCGGCTCCGGCCTAGGGCTCACTCTGCGGGCATCTAGCAGCCCTCTCCACCCCTTGAAAGGGGGCACTGGGGTCTTCTTACTTCCAGGAAGAAGCGGGGGCTCTCCGGCATGGTGGTGAGGGCCCCGATGGCAAAGACCGACGGAAAGGCACAGACCAAGACGAAGACGCGCCAGCTGTGGAACTGGTAGGCGGATCCCATTTGGAAGCTCCACCCTGAGCGACGGGGGGGGGGTGATGGAGAAGAGGGCTTTACAAAAGGGGAATGTCCACTGCCTATGAACACTCTCCTCCCCCCCCCAAAGTCTGAGCCATGGAAGCCTACAACTCCAGCCCATCAGGAGCAACAACGGCCGAACCCTGTCTCTTCTCCCCAGCTTCCAAGCCCCATGAGGGCACACCTGGCAGACTCCTACGGATTGGGGACCAACCCTGCTGCTTGCTGGGTTGGGACGCTGCCCAACTTGGGAGGGCAGATGGGTCAACGTGTACAAACAAGGCCCAAGAGGAAATCCCACTGCAGCCAAACTGGAAAGGGTTCAGCCCCACGTGGGTCTCCTTCGGCCTGCGGACGTCCTGGTCTTTTCTTTCCCCCTGCCCTCGGGGACTCACCGTAATGGGGGATGATGGCCCAGGCCATGGCAGAGGCGTAGATGCCGCCAATCATCCAGAACATGCAGAGCCAGCTGAGGTGCTCGCCGCGCTTCTCCTGGGCCAGGAACTCCGAGTAGTAGGAGAAAACGATGGGGATGGACCCCCCAATGCTGGGAGGGGAGAGAGCAATTTCAGAAGAGGGACGGGGAGACCCCACCAGCCTCCTGGCCAAAACGACTCGGGCAGCCCCGTTCCTTTCCCGGAGCCCCTGTGCTGGGACCAGCGGAGATGCCTTCCAGTTGCACCTCAGTGTCTTTGCAAACTTCAGCCGGCCCCGGCTGCCCTCGGACACGCTGCTCTGTTCTGCTGGGGGGGGATGCCCATAGCGCCCTCGCCCTTGAAGGCCATCCCTGGCCTCAGGATGGGAGAAAAGGCGGGCTGCGCCCAGACTGAAGCCCCCGGGGTCCCCTTACCCCACACCAGAGAGCAGCCGGCAGAAGAGGAAAGTGCCGTAGCCCTGCACGAAGGAGGAGAAGAAGGCAAAGACGCTGTTGACCGAGAGTGACATCAGCAGGCACTGCCTGCGCCCCAGCCGGTCTGCCAGGCCGCCCCACAGGAAGGCACCCACCATCATTCCCAGGTAGACAATCAGGCCTGGAGGAGGGAGACAGCAGGAGGAGAGAAACAGGAGGAGGAGAGAGACAGGAGTTATAGCAGAGCAGCCATGTTCTGGAGGGAGCTTGGCAATCCTCTGTTCATTCTTGGGGAAAGGATTGGCAGTCAGATAGAGCCTGGCACTATTGGGGGATGGAGGGGCTTGCATTAACACCAACCCAGCTGGTGACCCAGGCTGAGGGACAGGAGGGGAAGGTGCCCTGTGGCTTCCAGAACATGCTCAGTGGGTGGGGACTCTTTCCACCTGCTGGCGGTCCAGAGTTAACCTCTCCAACATCCGGTCAATTGTGCCTCCTGCAGGACACTCAGCTGGCCTGGCCTGGGCTCCGAGGGCCAGGGGGCTTCTGGCAGCATCTCCATTGCTGTGAGACAATGGCTCCGTCTCACCCTTGGGGTGGGTCTCTACGCTGCTCCCTGGTGGAGAGGCACCCCTGCCCCTCCGTGGCTTCACCTGCACTTTTTCAGGGAGGAACTGGACGGGGGGTTGGGTGTCTGGCTTTTAGAGCGGTCAGACAGTTGACCAAATGGCTCCAGGCTTGAGCCAGTGTTGGAGTGACCAGGAGCTAGGAGGGGAGATACCCCCCCATGAGCACCTTGACGGGTTATTTGAATGTTCACTGGAGGCACCAGCCCTCAAAGAGCCACTGTGTGGTCCCGGACAGGCCTTGCTCTGCTTACTGGGTCAATGCACCCTCTGGGCAGCCTCTCCCACCCTTTGCTGAGGCCTCGGTGCCCGTCTTCTCCAACCATCCTGGCTGTCAGAGAGTCCCTGCCAACGGAAGCTGCCCAAGGCCTTCGGAAGGCAGCCTCGTCAGTGGCAGAGCTTATGAGACCCACAGCGGTGGAAAAGGGCCCGGCAGACCTGCAAGGCCCAAATTAGAAGGAAGTGGAGCTTTGCTGCCCCACTCCTGCCCGACCTTTCCCCACCAGAAATGGGGAGGAAGGCTGGCTCTGCCGCACTGCAGTGGTGTCGCATGGAAAGCTGGCCCTGCTATTGCCTCAAAAGCTTCCCCCCCCCCCGATTTCTCACACACACACCCCAGGCTTCCTCCCCGCTCTTCCTTTCTGGGGAATTTAATTCTGCTGCGCTCTCCCCTCCTGCCCGCCCCCGCCAGCCTCCTTGCAGCGCCCCAAAGCAGCAAGGAGATAAGCTGGGGAGGGGGCTGGTCTCTGCACAGAGCCACTAAGATGGAGAAGGGGAAGATGAGTCACCAACAGCGGCAGCAGCAGCAGCTGTGTCCCCGACTGAGTCATAGAGCTGCCAGCGAGCCGCTGTTCCTGCAGCAGCCAAGGGGCTTCCATTCCTTTCAAGAGATGATGCCCCCCTCTGTACTCGGAGTCACTGCCTGGGGGAGAGTTGCTGCCTTTTTTTCGTGTGTTCTTTGTTCAAATGGACACAGAATCCCCTCTTTGGCCCACNATGATAAAGTTGGAAGGGACCTTGGAGGTCATCGAGACCAACCCCCTGCTCAGGCAGGAAACCCTATACCATTTCGGACAAATGGCTGTCTGGTCTCTTCTTTAAAACCTCCAGTGTTGGAGCATTCACCGCTTCTGGAGGCAGGTGGTTCCACTGGTTAATTGTTCTCACTGTCAGGAAGTTTCTCCTTAGTTCTAGGTTGCTTCTCTCCTTGATTAGTTTCCATCCATTGCTTCTTGTCCTGCCTTCAGGCACTTTGGAGAATAGCTTGACTCCCTCTTCTTTGGGGCAGCCCCTCAGATATTGGAAGACTGCTGTCATGTCCCCCCTCGTCCTTCTCTTCGTTAAACTAGACATCCCCAATTCCAGCAACCATTCCTTATTTAGCCTCCAGTCCCCTGATCATCTTTGTTGCTCTTCTCTGTACTCTTTCTAGAGTCTCAACATCTTTTTTACATCGTGGTGACCAAAACTTGATGCAGTATTCCAAGTGTGGCCTTACCAAGGCATTGTAAAGTGGTATTAATACTTCACGTGATCTGGATTTTATCCCTCTGTTAATGCAGCCCAGCACTGTGTTGGCCTTTTTGGCAGCTGCAGCACACGGCTGGCTCACATTTAGGTGATTGTCCACTAGGACTCCGAGGTCCCTCTCACAGTCACTACTATTGAGCAAGGTACCCCCTATACTATACCTGTGCATTTGGTATTTCTTGCCTAAATGTAGAACCTTGTTTTTTTCACCCTTGAATTTCATTTTGTTCTTCCCCTCCCCTTGGCAAAGGATTCCCAGGAAGGAGCATTGGCTGAAATGACAGCAGGCTCAAACATCCATTTGCTCCTGGCACTTGCCCTGCGCTCTGGCGGACATGTTGGCTAAATGGCATCCAGTGGGGATTGCAGCTCAACCCAGGACCCTCAGAGGGCCCCCCACTCAACTAGCACTGGAACACCCCCTCCGACCGATGACAGGAGAGCCCGACCCCCAGAACCCCAGCCTTACTGCCCGCCACTTGCCTTCAGGGGATGCCATTGTCTGGGCCACTCCCCATCAGAGAGACCCTGCCTGCAGGGGAGGCTCCCTTCCGGTCTCCCCCCCTAACGCCCCCTTCCCCCCCCCAAAGGCTCAGCTTTCCCGCCAAACTGATTTGGCTTTCTTTAAAAAGATCCTGCAGCTCCCCCAGAAAAGGTGGCCTGTGAAACGGACGTTTCTCTCGGATTGTTAAAAAGCACAATTCAAGCAGAAAAGATCATTAGATTTTTCAAACTTTTTATTTCCCTCCATTTTTTTAACATGGATTGTTGTTAAACTACAAGTTCATCAATGGTGGTTGTGGGAACGTGGCTCGATTCAGCCAAACATCCAGATTTCCTTTTCCTGCTGAACCATCTGTACACATAATATTAGCCAAAGCATCTTTTTTTAAAAAAAAAAATAATAATCACTGTTTCTCACAATGACATTTAAAATAACTCCTATCTAATCATCATTCTTGGCTTCTTCTCGGTTTATACAAAATGAAATGACCCGGAGACTACAGTTGACATGGGTTGGGGTTTTTTTTTCCTGGATTTTTTTAAAATTGTTCTTTACAAACATCTAAAAACTACACCACAGCACAAAGTTTTTTTGTCAGTTGGTTTTGCGCACAGACAGAGCTACATATGGTTTGTGTCTTGGTTTTGTTCAGAAGCCCACCTGCGCCAAAACAAGGGAGGGGAACTAAAAGCCCGGGCGGGCCAAGGTCTGGAAGCAGCAGGGAGGAGGCCATTTCACCAGGTAAGGTTTGTTGAGGGGGGGAGGAGCGGGGTGTGTGTGTGTCAGTTTCCTCACCCTGCAAGAAAATGTGGCTTTCTCCAGCTGGAGAGATTCAAGGCCTGGAAGAGGAAGAAAAGACACCAGCTGCTCTTCCCAATAAAGGGGGAACTGTCCTCATTGCTACAGGGGGCGAAGGGAACTGGGGCCACCCTCCCTAGTGGTCCCGCCATCAATTAGGAGGGGAGAAAAGGGTTGGGGTGCAAGGAGGGGGGCTCCCTTTTAGGTACAAGATGGCCAAATGCAGAAGAATCTGCTAACTAGCCAGACTTTGAAAGACAAAAGGGGCCCAGGCTAGGAAAGAGCCTGGAGAAGCCCCCCCTCCCTCTCCTGCAATATCAGAGGCCACATAAAATCATGCTTCATTTGGTCCAAGATCTGCCGCCTGCCGCTCTCTGCTCCGGCACCTAGCCGCTTCGCTTGGGAGCGATATGTTGTGTTCTTTTTGGCTGTTCATGGCAAATGCAATTAGGCATTTCTGGTTAACTCACTCACAAATGGCACTCAAGAGGCACAAAATCCGATTTTCAACGTTCAGGGGGACGAAAGAAGGAAGGCCTTCCCATCAGCCAAGCAAGTTCTGGCTCCGGCCTTTCCTTCCAGGAATTAAACAGCTGAGGAAGGTGGCTGTTCATCTTTCCCCCTCCCCACTGGGATTCGCCCACAGCCAGGAATGGCCGAGGGGGTCCTAGATAAGCGCCAAGGGAGGGAGGGAGGGGCCACCCCTTCAAAAGCACCATTGCAAACAGCTGCAAGTTACAACACTCCTTATAAAACCTTTTCCAAAGAATTGTGCTACGGGGGGGGGGGGGACTCGTGCCCACCAGCTTTGAGGGAAGCGAGGCTACACCTCCAATTCAAATGCCAGCAGAGCCCCCCCCCTCAAATCCGTCTGCTTGTGTGCTTGTACTATTGTGTGCTTGGATCCCCTGCTTCTAACTCTCATTGTTAGCTAGCTATGGCGGCTGGGAGTCGTAGTCTTAGTCTACTGGACAAATAGAAGACATATTCACATATTCACAGACTTACTTGCGGAAACCATGATCTAGAGAAGCAGGAAAACAGATTGCAGAATACAAGATGTTGGTTTGCTAATGCCTAGATTGCAAAGGGCCACCCATCTCCCACAGCTTCTCCGGCCTCCCCACCTCCACGTCCACCTCAGCACCGTGGGAGAAAGGAGCGCGTGAGGAGAACTCAAAAGAGCAAGTGAGCTTGCAGAAGAAAACCCAAGCGAAGACAGATTTCCCATTGAAATGGTACAACAAGACAGTCACAGTGTCTACAACGCTAAATCTCCCCCGGGCAGGGGCGAGGGCAGAAGAGCCGGGGGGGGCTCACTCTCATTGCAGCACCTGCCCCCTGGTCTCCGGCAGCTTCAGGGCCAGAGAGCTGCCCACAGCCAGGGCCGCTGATGCCAGTAAAATGGGCACGGCTTTTGTGATGCCCACAAACGACGTGAAGATGCTGATGCCCAAAACCGCCGCCAGCTTGCAGAGAGCATTGAGGAAGCCAAACGCGGTGGTCCTGGAAGCAGGGAGGGGGAGGCCATGAGGAGGGGGAGGAAGGGACAGTGGGATGCTTTTGTGGGTGCAGAGCTCTGACTGGGTCTCCCCCCTCCCTTCTGATTCCAGTGGCCGGGAGGGATCACCATCCATTCAAGAGCGAGGCCACCAGGAGCCCATCAGTGGCAGAAGCACAGAGGATGCCCGAAGGAGCCCCCCCTACAAACAGGCTCACGGGGGCAGTTATTTTCCCCAAGACAACCCTTGTGTACACACACACAGTGTAGGTGAGACCCATTCCCCAGCTATCCCGGCACGCTCACCTTCTGTCCGAAGGGTACAGCTCCACCGTGAGGACATCCAGGGCGTTCCAGGAGGCAATGCTGACCCCGCCAAACAAGCAAAGGAGGGCAATCATGGCTGACTCGCTTTTGCCGAAGGACAAAAAGAAGCAGCTGATGCAAGACATGACGCTTGAGCCGGCTGCGTTGGTCGGAGGAGGAGGAAGACAAGCATTAGCTCAACACGGTCCTCCGTTTCTAGACCTCATTGTGAAAAACGGGCAGGCTCAGAAACCTTTTTGCCTCCACTAGGAAGTCTTGCCCAGACCAGGAATCCCCGTGGCTGGTTTCAAAGCCTCTTTATCCAGACAGATCCCACCAGGGCATCGGACATCCATCGTCAGAGCCCAGAAGGAGTCCGGTGCCACACCAGATCCTAAACCAGCCCACCACACGACTGACCAGTCGGCCCCTTCACAGCTGGTCCTGAAAAGGGGCCACCCATGTCTCTCAGGTGGCTTTCCCCCCCCCCAGTACGACCTGCTGAGGGGGGGGGCTGATCCCTGCCAAGCATTTGCCAAAAGGGAGGCCCCTCACCCAACATGCGAAGACGCCCGATCTTGTCCATCAGGAGCGCAGAGACAATGTTGCCTGGCAGCACCGCCAGGGTGCCCAGGAAGCTGACAAAGTAGATCATGTAAGCGTTGTTGTCATCACTGAAATCCAGCTGGCACCCTTCTTTGTTGTGCAGGAAAGTGCTGTTGACGATCCGGCTGTCGATGAACTTGTACTCAAAGAGGTCTGGGGGGAGGGGGCGAGAGACCAGGGCTTAGGCCCGTTCCCTAAAGAAACCAGGCAGATCCCCCCACCCATAGGGGCCAGGTCCCGACCCCTAACCCCCTCCCCTCCGTCTGGTCAAGCCAGTCCTTGGCCCGCCCAGGAGCCCGTCTGGTTATGGCCGCCGTCTCAGGACATCCTTTTTTCTGAATGGCTTGTTGCAGGCCCCTCGGTGCCAACAGCTCCCACCAACCCGGCTGGGTCTGCCTGCCGGTGTCTTCCATCCCATAATTCTATTCTATTCTATTCTATTCTGTTCTGTTCTATTCTATTCTATTCTATTCTATTTTTCTGTCTTCGGTTGGTCAGGAAAGCAGCCGCACCGCAAAGGCTGTGACTTCTTCACGGGGGATATGAGGTGGGCTCAGCAGTTCTCAGAGGCCTTTGAGAAAGCCCAGCCGAGGCGGGAGAGATGATGGAGGCTTCCCAAGGACCCCCACCCACCCACCCACCCTGAGGTGCCCGGGAGCAGCTCAGTCCCCCCTCAGACACGTTACCTGTGTTGTAGAAGACGGTGGCCAGAAAAGTGCAGTTCCTGAAGAAAGTATTGCTCGACGTGACGTCCTCAAAGTAGCACTCTTCAAACAAAGAGTCAATGAAGGTGACCGACTTCATCTTGAGGCCAATAAACCTGTCCAGGGCAGGAAAAGAGAGGAGGTTGAGGGTCCACTGCTGAATTCACACAGGCTGCTATGCCCTCTGAGGTGGCTCCTTCAGACTTGGCGTGACGCGGCTCTGTGCCTGCAGTGGGTGGCGGGCCATGCTCGGCCAGGCTACAAAAATGGACCTGGAAAGTATCTCTGCTTTGGGAGACTTTGCAGCAGTGTGTGTGTGTGTGTTGTGGTAGCCCATCCCTTTCCTTGTCCAGAAAAAACACAGAAGGGGACAGCCCAGAGATGGCGCTGCTGAAGGAAGCATCCAGTCTCCTCTCTGCCCCAACCGAGCCTGCACTGCCCCAACTGAAGCCCCACCCCGGCGGGGGGGGTACTGGTCACAGGGCCAGCCTCTGAAGCAGAGCGTCACCTACTTGTCATTGAAGTATTCCCCCCGGCGGTGGATCTGGTTCTCCAGGGTGAAGTTGAAGGTGATGTGTCTGAACGTCTCGTTGTTAAACACTTTTGTGCGGGAGGCATATTCCACATTCTGGAGGTGCTTAATCATGTCTGGGAACCAGACGGTCAGGCCGTAGTAGCTGCCCGGTGGCCAAGGTAGGTGGTGGAGGAGGAGGGGAGAGAAAGAACCAGAAAGGTTTGGAGGACCCTCAACTGGAGAGAAAGGCTGGTTTCCCAGAACACCCTTCTTCCCAACTTGAAGGGCGTCGGGGCGACGACTCCCAGGATCCCCCACTGGGCGAGGACCTTGGTGGGCTCCAACGTGGCCGTGGCTTGTACTGTCTCTGGCGGTGTGGCTCGTGGGCGGGAGCGATGTGAGGTTTGCTCTTTGTTACTTAAAGGCTTAACAGTGTTACTCTTTGCATCCCCGCACAGACTAGGGGCTCGATCCTCGTGGCTCCGTGAATGTCAATTCAACATTTCATTCTAGGAACCCTGCCAATCATCTCAGAGGTTTGGGCCCCTCTTGTTTTTCAGAGAAGGGACCGGTGCACCTCCCTTCCTCTCTCCCTCCCCTCCCTCGAGGGAGATCTGTGGATCCAGCGCCAGGTCGCCTGGCTCTCCCCCAGAGTGGCTCACCTGAAGGACATGGTGAACCAGACCGCCATCATCATCAACGTGACCCGACGATACTCGGGAGCAAAGCACTGGTGGAAGTTTGCCCAGACCTGTGGGAGGGGAGGGGAGGCGCTTGGAGCTTCCCGGGTCTGGGATGCAGCCAGGGGCGCTAGGGGCTTGGGCAGATCCTTTGGGAGGCGGTCCCTGCCCTGAAAGCCTTTTGTAGAGGCCGCAGGTGAACTGCAGCTTCCCCTGCCTGGTGTGGTTGCCCAGCACGGCTCCCATGAAGGGAACCCAGCAGTCCCACAAACCCTCCCCCCCCAGCCCCCACCCTGGACAACTGACCTGCTGAGAAAGATTCAGGAAGCGGACCATCCAGCGCCGGTACCAGGTCCCTGTGTCCGACTGGATCTCGACCAATTCGTCCTCCTGTTTGATTGTCTTGATGTGGGTCACCTGCCAATGGAATGTGAAACTTGAAAGTCATCCAGAGCCCCCCCTAGCCGAGAGAGTAGCAGAGGGGTGTCCCTGCTCACAGATGCAGAGACCTGGTGGTGGGCAGGTCAACAGGAGGAGGTAGGAGGAAAAAGAAGGGTTCCTACCGAGAAGACCCGTTCAGGGTGGCCTTTTGCCCTCATGTTGGTGTCATGGACCTGCTTCAGAACCATCCAGGCCTCGTCATGCTTGCCGTTCTAGAAAGAGAGAAACATGGGGGTGTCTACCCGTTTGCTCCCCAAAAATCTTCCTCTGCCCCTCACCCCTCGGAGGCTCAGCTCTTGGACCCTCCCCGCATCGGCTGCTGGGGGACAGGCAACGGGGAAGCAGCCTAGGGCTCGCTCCGGCCTAGGGCTCGCTCTGCGGGCATCTAGCAGCCCTCTCCACCCCTTGAAAGGAGGCACCGGGGTCTTCTTACTTCCAGGAAGAAGCGGGGGCTTTCCGGCATGGTGGTGAGGGCCCCGATGGCAAAGACCGACGGAAAGGCGCAGACCAAGACGAAGACGCGCCAGCTGTGGAACTGGTAGGCGGATCCCATTTGGAAGCTCCACCCTGAGCGACGGGGGGGGGGATGATGGAGAAGAGGGCTTTACAAAAGGAGAATGTCCGCTGCCTATGAACACTCTCCTCCCCCCCCCCAAAGTCTGAGCCATGGAAGCCTACAACTCCAGCCTATCGGGAGCAACAACGGCCGAACCTTGGCTCTCCTCCCCAGCTTCCAAACCCCATGTGGGCACACCTGGCAGACTCCTACAGATTGGGGACCAACCCTGCTGCTTGCTGGGTTGGGACACTGCCCAACGTGGGAGGACAGATGGGTCAACGTGTACAAACGAGGACCAGTTTCCGTAGGGCCAAGAGGAAATCCCACTGTCAGCCAAACTGGAAAGGGTTCAGCCCCACGTGGGTCTGCGGACGTCCTGGTCCTTTCTTTGCCCCTGCCCTCGGGGACTCACCGTAATGGGGGATGATGGCCCAGGCCATGGCAGAGGCGTAGATGCCGCCAATCATCCAGAACATGCAGAGCCAGCTGAGGTGCTCGCCACGCTTCTCCTGGGCCAGGAACTCCGAGTAGTAGGAGAAAACGATGGGGATGGACCCCCCAATGCTGGGAGGGGAGAGAGCAATTTCAGAAGAGGGACGGGGAGACCCCCGCCACCCTCCTGGCCAAAACGACCCGGGCAGCCCCGTTCCTTTCCCGGAGCCCCTGCACTGGGACCAGCGGAGATGCCTTCCAGTTGCACCTCAGTGTCTTTGCAAACCTCAGCCGGCCCCGGCTGCCCTCGGACACGCTGCTCTGTTCTGCTGGGGGGGGATGCCCATAGCGCCCTTGCCCTTGAAGGCCATCCCTGGCCTCAGGATGGGAGAAAAGGCGGGCTGTGCCCAGACTGAAGCCCCCAGGGTCCCCTTACCCCACACCAGAGAGCAGCCGGCAGAAGAGGAAAGTGCCGTAGCCCTGCACGAAGGAGGAGAAGAAGGCAAAGACGCTGTTGACCGAGAGCGACATCAGCAGGCACTGCCTGCGCCCCAGCCGGTCTGCCAGGCCGCCCCACAGGAAGGCACCCACCATCATTCCCAGGTAGACAATCAGGCCTGGAGGAGGGAAACAGCAGGAGGAGAGAGAAAGGAGGAGGAGGAAGAGGAGACGGAGACAGGAGTTATAGCAGAGCAGCCATGTTCTGGAGGGAGCTTGGCAATCCTCTGTTCATTCTTGAGGAAAGGATTGGCAGTCAGATAGAGCCTGGCACTATTGAGGGAGGGAGGGGCTTGCATTAACACCAACCCAGCTGGTGACCCAGGCTGAGGGACAGGAGGGGAAGGTGCCCTGTGGCTTCCAGAACATGCTCAGTGGCTGGGGACTCTTTCCACCTGCTGGCGGTCCAGAGTTAACCTCTCCAACATCCGGTCAATTGTGCCTCCTGCAGGACACTCAGCTGGCCTGGCCTGGGCTCTAAGGGCCAGAGGGCTTCTGGCAGCATCTCCACTGCTGTGAGACAATGGCTCCGTCTCACCCTTGGGGTGGGTCTCTACGCTGCTCCCTGGTGGAGAGGCACCCCTGCCCCTCCGTGGCTTCACCTGCACTTTTTCAGGGAGGAACTGGACGGGGGGTTGGGTGTCTGGCTTTTAGAGCGGTCAGACAGTTGACCAAATGGCTCCAGGCTTGAGCCAGTGTTGGAGTGACCAGGAGCTAGGAGGGGAGATACCCCCCCATGAGCACCTTGATGGGCTATTTGAATGTTCACTGGAGGCACCAGCCCTCAAGAAGCCACCGTGTGGTCCCGGACAGGCCTTGCTCTGCTTACTGGGTCAATGCACCCTCCGGGCAGCCTCTCCCACCCTTTGCTGAGGCCTCGGTGCCCGTCTTCTCCAACCATCCTGGCTGTCAGAGAGTCCCGGCCAACGGAAGCTGCCCAAGGCCTTCGGAAGGCAGCCTCGTCAGTGGCAGAGCTTATGAGACCCACAGCGGTGGAAAAGGGCCCGGCAGACCTGCAAGGCCCAAATTAGAAGGAAGTGGAGCTTTGCTGCCCCACTCCTGCCCGACCTTTCCCCACCAGAAATGGGGAGGAAGGCTGGCTCTGCCGCACTGCAGTGGTGTCGCATGGAAAGCTGGCTCTGCTATTGCCTCAAAAGCTTCACACACACACACCCCCCAGATTTCTCACACACACACCCCAGGCTTCCTCCCCGCTCTTCCTTTCTGGGGAATTTAATTCTGCTGCGCTCTCCCCTCCTGCCCACCCCCGCCAGCCTCCTTGCAGCGCCCCAAAGCAGCAAGGAGATAAGCTGGGGAGGGGGCTGGTCTCTGCACAGAGCCACTAAGATGGAGAAGGGGAAGATGAGTCACCAACAGCACGTCGTCGTCGTCGACACAGGGGCTGACTCAGTATCTCGACGGTCGCTCGGCGACAAGGACGTCGTCGGTTCCCCGAAGGTAAGGAAAGTTCTCTACTACGGGGGGAGACATGAGCCTCAGTGACGGACCCCCTCTCAACGACGGAAAAAAAGCACACAAGAAACAAGTTTACCTGTGTCTTAGGGGAGAAACCGGGTGAGGTTACTTCAACAGAGAGATGCCCGGAAATGTACAATGCTAAGCAGAGCAGATCCTGCTGGATCGGGCCAAGGATCCCACCGGCACAGATCACCGGTGGGAGCTCAGCCAGCTGGATGGGTGGACCCTGATCACCTTGATCTCGGCCTGTGTGTGGACAGCAGTCATTTCCTCCATGAGCCTTGAAAACCCATCTATTCCATGCGGCTGGCCTGGCGTAGTTTTGATTGTGTTTTGGTAGGGGGTTTTATATGGGGTATTTTAGAGCAGGCTTTTTATTTAATATTTATTGTGATTTTTATTATTGCCTGTTCACCGCCCTGAGTCCCGTAAGGGAGATAGGGCAGTATATAAATTTAAATAATAAATAAATAAATGTATTTAACTCCCCCCCCAAAAAAAAAACTATCTGGTGGCCCTAATGGCATGGTTTATTAGTAAAATTAAAGAATACCGAGAGCTAATATTTCAGGAAAAAATGAAAACTTACAGCACTGTCCTCCCTGCTATGTTAGTTTTTCATGGGCAGGGAATCTGCCTACTTGCATCCAACGCAGAGCAGTCTTACAATCCCAAATTCCAAAGTGGTGCCATCACTTGCAAACACAGCAGCTCTACAGAATCGGTTTCTATGGAATCTCAGCTCTGTCCCAGAGGCCTGTGCACCGAGTGGTCAGAGCCTTAACTGTGCTCTCGATCTGTCTGATCCCATAAAGGCCGTACTGGTGGCGAGGGAGCACTATCTAATCTGAACGTTGGCTACAAATATTTTCTGCCAGCCAGGAAATTAGCCGTGCCGACTCCACAACTCATTCCACGTGAACTGGTGTGACTTCCTCTAGGGCTGCAAATTTCTTGCTAAAATTATTACTCCTCTTTCCTCAGCTGCAAGGTCCGTGCAAATATTCCTCAACTGGGAATCACTCTTGGTAAAAGTATATGTGGGTGAAGGTAAACCTTTTATCAAGCAATAAATAAGGATTGTTTTTGTTCAAAAAAACAAACCTATTTCATCTCAATTCTACAAGAAAGCCTCATCTCCCTTCTTTTTTATAATCCTGGGTGAAGCTCTAGGCCTCCAAGAGGGGGTTGGGAAAGTTAACCATGCTCATCTATTGTCTTCTGAAATTTAAAAAAAAACCCTGGGTCTACAACCACAAACACATTATCGGGCCAGCCCCCACTAATTCCCCACTAAATCACCACGGCCTTCCTGGGGACTTACCCAGCATGCCTTTATTGGAGTCTGACAGGCACATGTCCTTCTCGGCACTGGGGAGGACAAAGCCGACCACAAAAATCTCCACTCCGTCAGCCATGAGGGCCAGTCCGAGCACAAAGTAGAGCGTCCACTGGAATTTCCCGTGTCCGCACTCTTGCAGAATCAGCTCATACTGCTGAGACAGCTCCTCCTTCTCCTTCTTCTTCTCTCCTTCCAGGTCATCGAAGTCTCTGAACTCGCTGGCTGCCTCCGGGCTGGCCGTCAGCCGGTCTCCCCCCTTCAGGGAATCATTCCGGGGGATCCCCTGGTACTCCCCCTCGTAGACCTCGTCGTCTTCATCGTGGCCTTCCGTGGCGTCGCTGGAGGCCCCTTCCTCGTCGGCCGAGGGCTCCCCACGGTAGTATCCGTCTTGGGGCTGATAGTCGTCATCGTCCTCTTCCTCAAAGCGAGCGTAGGCGCGCTTGGTGTACTCGTCCTGCACGCGGTCCACCCCCTTGCCCACCTTCTTGGACGCCTGCTTCTTCACCTCCTTGGCGATGTCCTTTGCGCCGCGGATGAAGGCGGTCCGGTCTCTAAAGCCTTCGTCCATGGCTCCCACCAGCCCTTTGGGCCTGGAGATGAAAGGGGGAGGAAGGCGCAGGCGGCTGGGCGGGAGGCACCGTATTCAGCACCCACCGGCAAGGCAGGCAGCTCCTCCTTTTGGCAGACGCTCCCCCTTCAAGGACCAGCTCTTTGCGGGTGGCGACCCATGTGCCTGAGCCCTGGAGAGCGATGCAGAGGGGCCTCCACTGGGCTGACTGAGAGCGGTCCTGCGAAGGAAGGAGACATAGGGTCAGGTGGAAGCCCAACGGACATCAAAGGGCGGGTCAGGTGACCCAACGGACAAGATGGGGACAGGGTTCAGTGGAAGAGTGTAAAAGAAGTCGAGGCACCGAGGAAGAGAACCAGCCAATGGAAACCCCCCACCGCTGCCTTGGATGTCTTTCCAGCTCATCACCCCGCCCCACCCCGTCTCCGGCTTGACTCACCCCCTGCACAGCCAGCCCTCCCTCTTGGGTGGGACCATTCTGGGTGAGAGGGGAGTACTGAGGAAGCGGGTCCTGTGCAGGCATTGCCA
Organism: Protobothrops mucrosquamatus; assembly: GCF_001527695.2. Classification (NCBI taxonomy): domain Eukaryota; kingdom Metazoa; phylum Chordata; class Lepidosauria; order Squamata; family Viperidae; genus Protobothrops; species Protobothrops mucrosquamatus. Next base: position 542,502 of record NW_015387055.1, on the reverse strand, counting down.
TCTTATCCGGGCCTCCCACCTGCTCAGCAATCACACACGTGCAATGAGGGAGCTTGTGCCACACGTCCCACTTGGGAGACCCCAAGGCTTTCCAGAGCCAGAGTTTGCAGCCGGTTTGCCAGGAATCAGGAGTGACTTGAAGGCACACGTTTAAACAAACAAACAAACAAGGGCCACCGATTGAAACTCTTGTTCAATGCAGGTAGCCGAGGCGATCAGTCGGTGACACCACCACCCCCGCGCTGCTCCCAAATGAGCCCCATGTCCTTCCCTCTCCACCGCCAGACAAGGAAACTCAAAGCCGAGGGGCCTTACGATGGATCCTTCCTCGTTGTCCAAGCTGGCAGAACCCTCCAGAAGCATACACCCACACCCCAGGGGACACAGCAGGCTATTTTTAATCTCTGGAAGCAGGAGAGAGATGGGCTGAGAACCAGGGGGCGAATGAATGGTGGTTCCCCAAGGCTTATATCTGGCAAGCCCAGGGATCAGTAGAGATCCTCTTTCTAATTTGTGAAGCTCAGAGCCTCACTTGTTTGGCCTCACTTTCGTATCTTTCCAGCCCAGATTTTTTTATTTGCTTTTGCATCCGTTTGTGATCGAAGGACAAACAAACAATGCACATTTCCCACAGGAAATGTCATCTCTTTTGCCTCCGCTTTATGGCATTGCCCTTCAAAGGGGAGCTGGGGCCTCCTTCAGTGGATCCTGGATTATTTATATGTTACTTATATGTAAGGGTGTAGGTCTTATACATATGTTATATATAGGATGTTTAAAATATGTATGTGTACGCTTTCAGAGAAAGCAACTAAATTTCATGTTTAATGTGTGCCATTGTGCCCACAGGAAAAAAACAATAACAATAAAGGTTATTTCTCTCTCTCAACAAACGGGGGAGGTGGAAGCATCCCCCAGACCCCCTTTTCTTTCTCGCCCAGGAAGGAGCGGGGGGGGGGGGCACTGAAGCAGCCATGCAACCCACAGCAAGACCTCCTGTCTCCCTCCAAACCTGCCCGACTACAAACTCCCATCCCCATCAGGTCGGCCCGTGCCGGGCTCGGCGGAACTTGCTGCGGGGTTGCGAGGCATTTCAGCTGCCCTCGGTGGTCGGTGAGGGAGGCGAAGGGGATCACCTGTCCCCGCCTCGGCCTTACCTAGGAGGCAGCCGAGGGGGGCTCGCAGCCGAGGGGAAGCCGCGGACCTGCCGCCTTATCAGCCTAGAAAGGGGAAGGGAACCGGATCCCTCCAGCCACAGCTCGCGCTTCGGCTCCCCAAAGGCCTCGGATTTCTGCCCGTTTTTTGGTTCCCTGCAGTTGACCGAAAGGGTCGGGAACGGCATCGATGGCATTTCCATAGCTCCACCCAAATGAGCAGATTTTTCCAAAAGGGGGGGGGGGGAGGGAGGAACCGTTTCTTCCAGCGCCGTTTCCACCCGACCGACCCCCTCCCCCTTCCAGTACCGTGCCGGGGCTTCGTTTACCTAGTAGCCGCATTCTGAGCGCGTACAGAGCGCCCTTGCCCACACGACTCGGCCCGGATTCCAGGGGCCGCCTTCTAAGCGAAGAGGGAACGCTTGTTCGGCCTTGCGCGGGGCTCAGGATCCCTCGCCACATTCGCGCAACCTGGAGCTTGCGCACCTCCCCGCCCTGGCATTTTCGCGGCCTCCTTCCAACGTTTGCCCCCAACAATGAACCAAAACACGCGATCCGGGCGCGGAGGGAGCTCCGTTGTACCAACCTGGCAGGGAAGGAGCCCCCCCACTCCCCCGGAACTGCAGACCTACAGCTGGGGAAGGCTCGCCCGCGTTCCTCGCCGGCAACGCCGGTCTCAGCCCGGCCAAAGAGGGACCCAGCCCAGCCCCAGCCTCTCGCGGAGCCCGAGCGAAGCCGGCAGGAGCGGGAGACCCCCAGCGATCCGGCGCGGCAGCTGCCTCGCCAGCGTGGCGGGAAGCCCTCGCCCGCTCGAAAACCCCCTCGATTCGCTCATTAAATCTATTTAAATACGCAAAGACTACGTCTCGGGTCCCACGATTCCGAACGGGCATCGCGCCGGCTGTGAGCTATGGGGAATGTAGTCCAGTCGATTGGGGCTGGGGCTGGGATCCTGTCGGGGCGAGCAAGCGATCGGCCGATCTGAGGAAATGTGGGGCTCCCGAGCCCACCTCTTCCTTTCCGTCCTTTGAGTGGGGGGGGGGGGGGCTCGAAGACCAGGGAGAGAGGCTTCTTTCATAACCACCATTCCCCTCTTTCCCCCCCCTCCCCCGCGCGCTCGGAACCTATTTTTAATTTGCAGCACCGACGGAACCCATCCTCCGCCTCGGCTGCTCCAGAGAGACGGCAGACTTCGTGCGCTTTGGACGGAGGGGGGGGGAGCCCGCTTGCCCCCCCCCCTCCCAATTATTCAGTCGGCCTAAAGAAAAGCCGGCTAGGTGATGATGGAGCCCCCACCCCCACCCCGGCATCCAAGGTCACTTTCTCTCCCGCCAGCGCCATCCCCTTACGGCTCTCTTCCTCTGCGCAGCCCCGGCGGTGGCGGAGCATCGCCTCGGGGACCGTCCCGCAATCCTTCCCCGGCCAAGGCCGGCAATGGGAGCCCGGGGGGGGGGAAGGGGCTACAAGACGCGGGGAGGCAGGCCAAGCTTTCCTAGGACAAAATGGCCACACGAAGGGAGGAACGGCGCTGGCATCCCCCGCGCCCGTCCCCAGCTCTGCCTTTGGCTCACCTTGCTCCCGCGGTACCCAGCCCGTTCGCAGGCAGGCAGGCAGGTATGATAGGTAGGTAGGTAGGCAGGCGCTCGCTCGCTCCCGCCGCCGCCGCTGCACGCCGCCGCTGCTGCAACCGCCAGAGAGACGCAGGGGGAGCAGCGGCGGCGGCGGAGCCTGAGCGCAGAGGTTGCTGCGCCCCTCCAGTCACGGGAGAGTCCATTGTGGCACGGAGGGGAAGGGGACGGGGATGACAGCCCGCCCGGGGGGGGGGACGGACGGGCCGGCCGGAGCGGGACGTGGCTCGGCCAGGAGGGGGCTGCGCCGCGGTCCCGCTTTCCCCGCATCCCAGCAGGAGCCCCTTTGGGCGCAGCGCAGCGCACCGAGCGAGGCGAAGCGGTCGGAGGGAGGACGCGGCTGCCTCTCCCGCGGGAACGGGGACGCGGCGGAGACGACTTACCGAGCCCTCGCTTGCGCTGCCTTTTTTCCTCGGCGCTTGTTCGAAGCAGCCTTTTTTTGAAAAAAAAAAAAAAGCCAGGGCCTGGAGGACGGACCCGAGTGACACCAGCCAGCCTGGAACAGCAGCGGTGCTCTCTCTCCCTTGTATGTCGCGACCCTCTTTTCCTTTCTACATCCCCAGTTTCTGGCCAACGACCAATTCAACCCACCCACCCCAAATAAGCCAATGGCCCACTGGTTTCTGGGCTCTGTACCCTCAACCCAGCAGCGTGGAAGGGCTTCAGGCTTCCTTAGCGTGGGTGCCCAGAGAAACACCCCCCCCCAAAGTGCCTTCTGCTCCAGAGATGCCAGAGGGCACCTGGGCTTTGTCTGGAACAGATCACAACTCCCATCTCAGGCGGGCAGCTTGACTGGGGTGGGGGGGAAGGAGGGCATCTTTAGTGTTTGATGGTGGTGCCCGGAGAGGGCCAAGGCTGGCTGAAGGGTCTGGAGGAGCTCTTCTTGGTCAGAGGTGGTCAGATGGCCAAACTCTGGGAGAGCAGGGTCTTGGGTCTCCTGGGGGGTGGGTCTTGCTATCCAGAAGGGAAGTGCAGCTTAGTGGAAGGGAGATGCGCCAAGGTGTGGGGAGTGTGTGGGGGGGTGAGCCAAAGGAAGCCCAAGGTCAGAAGCCAGGAGGAAGGAGAATGCTTTAAAGCAGGGGTAGTCAACCTTGGCTCTTTTATGACTCGTGGACTTCAACTCCCAGAATTCCTGAGCCAGCTAAGCTGGCTCAGGAATTCTGGGAATTGAAGGTCCACGAGTCATAAAAGAGCCAAGGTTGACTACCCCTGCTTTAAAGCCAGAGTGCATCTGGCTTGAATTCCTTCAATCTGCTGCCAAAGGAAAGCCAGCACTTCGCTTCCAGAGAGAGATTCCGGGATGCCAGCCAGCTGAAGCCTTGTGGTTTTTGTCTAGGAAAGGGCTCACCCTTTTCTGTCTGGGAGACACCCCCCCCCGCCCTGCCTCCTTCAAGGTATGGCGGCCTAACCCAAGAAAAGTGTTAATTGCTGCACAATTCGCCCTCTGGGCTGCCCAAGAGGTCCTGCTTCCCATCAGGCGCTGTGCTTCTCCCTCCCCCATCTTGGCCTGCTCCTCTCCCACCCTGAGGAAGCTCCAGAGGGTCTCCTGGCAAGGCAGGCGGCAGAGTCCCCTTCTCTCCTCTTCCAGGACAAACCGAATTGACACACAAAATATTGTTCGGCGGTGGTGTTGCGAGCCCATACGAAGACTTTCCCCTAACGGAGGACCCAGAAGCTGCCACTTTGCACACACACACACACCCCCGGGATCCCCTCTGCGCCTGCTGCCCAAATGAGCTGCTGGGTACGTGCGCGGCTGCTGGGCACACGCAACGGTCTCACAGAAGCAGCCTCGGCGTGCGCTGCGGAGTTTGTGCCACAGCGGCGCCCTCGAGTGGCTGCAAGATTCTAGCATTCTGCGCTCGGCGTCGGTTTCCAATGAGATGCAAGCTCAGAGCAGAGAGGAATTTGCAGGACAGGAAAAGTGGACCCCAATCAGGATGTCATTCAATGCTAGTTTGGGTATTTAAGAAACATTCTCCCAGTTACACGGTAGACCAAGGGTTATTACTGCAGCTGATCAGGCTCTAGGTTGAAACACGTTGAAACAGGCCAGATTCTAGTTACTCTTAAGACTCAGACTATCCTTTTATCTTTCTGGCTGGGGAGCTTAAGAAAAGGAAGGTGAACTACTTGGAAATGTTTTTCACAGAGGCCTAAATCCCATTTCTCACGTCAACTTCTTGTACCCAATTTACAATCATCTACCACCATCACCCATCAGCATCTTTTCCAATGAATAAATGTGCTATTAAAAAGCATGTGCTTTTCATTTAAAAATATTTTTTGCGACCATACAGGCACTCCTTTGAAATTTTCCAAAAGTATGTCAGTTCTTTGTAAAAACAAAACAAAACCCCAAAACCCTGAAATTTAGGGGTCCTGCAAAAATAGAACACTTCCTGGTCTCACTCCCCAAGACACAAGAACGAGGGATTAAAATAAGTGCTGCCAGTTTTATCCACTTGGTAAGGAACGTGTAGACAGCATGAAGAGACAGCTTTAAGGCTTAACGCAGCACCGTTAGGAGGTGTTGAATTTTTGTTTAACAAGATATTTTTTGACATTCAGAATGTGGGATAATTATCAGTTCTTGGCCTAGGATCACACTGACGATGTAGAAACCAGGAAGCTTCATAGATCTTACATCGTTCTTTCCAGGTACGCGAGTGGAACCCGTCACTATCCTTCAGCCTCACTCAAACCCATCAAGCCACGTCCATCCCATCCTTACGCTAAGGAAGGAGGGTCTTCTGCATCTTGTCAGCTAAGTCAATCCCTGTTATTTTTGTATCAAGAGCTTCATCTGTCTCTGTGGGGGAGAAATTCAGACTTGGCACCTTGGTTAAGGCCTCGTGGAAGGTGGCCTGCGGTTGGGTTCAAGGGGGCGATTCATAGCTCTTTGCGGGAGGGGATGTCGCTCTGCAAACTGACTCGGGGAACACAAGATCTAGTGGTACAAAATGGGTTGTTTTGCACCGGTCCCCTCCTCCCAGTCAGGACAATCCTATAGACCAGTGGTGGAGAACCTATGGCACGGGTGCCAGAGGCGGCACTCAGAGCCCTCTCTATGGGCACGCGCACCGTCATCCCAGTCCTAGGCCTTCAGCTGGGTTTTATAAAACCTTTTTGCTTTAGGCCTCCGCCGCCGTATGCCAAAAAAAAAAAAAAAAGTTCAATCAGTCAATTTCAACTTCCAAAAAAGATCTCGCAAAGTTGGAATTGATAGAACTTTTTCGTCCCACCCAGTCTGCCCTTACCACCGCAGCCACGCCCACCCAATGGGCCACGCCCACCCGGCACCCGACGATGCATAAGTGGGTTTTGGGTTGCAGTTTGGGCACTCGGTCTCTAAAAGGTTCGCCATCACTGCTATAGACTCTGGACCAAACTAACACCATGTTTAACCACTGCATGAATTTTTACTATAAAAAGTACCAACAGGCACAGACTGTTTTTTTTGGGAATGCAGGCTGAGGGCATGCCAGGTGTAGGCACTGAGGAATTTCCAGGAATGGCATTTCACTGATAAGCTGGTTTCTCATCCATCTTAATTTTGAGCACGACTCTGAAAGTATCACCAGGCAGCCTCTTGCCATGGCAGAATGCATTATACCTATGCAGTTAAAATATTTATCGCTATATACAGCTTGCGATGATCACCACGCTGGCTTTCATCTCCTATTTCTTGAAATCTATCAGGACCAATGTGCCTGGAGGGCATTTACATTTGGGCATCAAGTAACCCTCCCCCCTCCATGTTCAACATTCAATAAGGGAATAGCAGTGAAGTCATCCAATACCTGGGAAGGGCCTGACACTTGGAAAGGCCACCCTGCCCTACTAAACTGGATGCTTAAGTCCCCATGTAACTCTCCCTACCCAATTCGGTCACCTCCCTCCCTGGTGGAAGGGGCAAATCCTTTTCCAACTCTGTGAGGGCAGGAGAACCACAAAGAAAGCTACAGAAAACCTTCTCATTTTTTTATTTCAAAACAGTTTTTCAGTTGCATTTCACAAACAGGATTATTTAAAAAAGGGGGAAAGTGAAAAAAACCTGCTTTTTGTTTAAGGGAACACAGCTAATAATAGGATGAGCAAACCCTCAATACTGCCGAAGACATGAGCATGTTTTTCACGAAAGAGGGAGATGCCGCTTGCTGGAATGTTTGTCCCCCCCCCCCCACATCGCAAAACAAAACCCAGAAAATGGGAGACCCACAGGAAGTGGCTGTTTTTTTCAGGCGGGCTAGTGACCTGTTGTGGCCTAGGGAGGGAGAGGCCCCCGCATAGGTCCCCGTGGAGGCACCATGGGCCGTTGGGTAGGACGAGGCGGCAGAGGGATGCGCTGGTAGCTGTAGGGAGGGGGCCGAGGGGGGCCATTGTATCCATGGGGTGGCATCAATGGAGGCGGCCCACGCATCCCGTGAGGTGGCATGGGACCAGGATGACCTGGGGAAATAAAACACACGGGCATTAGACAGCACCCAGAAGATGTCCAAGACCGCATCAAGCTGTGAAGATAAGTTACTTCAGGCACAAAGGAATCAGAACTACTGGACTGTCGGAGGGGGGGGGGGTATTTGATAAAAATTGCTTGCGTTCCCCTTCTTTGGCTTGAAGCCATTTCTAGGAAAGTCAATACCCCTCACACTCCAATGGGCGTTTTGGCACTAAACCACAAGAGGTGAGAAGAGAATACCCCAAACCCTTCCACTTACCCATTGGCGATCCAAAGTGAGGTCCCCTGGGTGGCATGCCCATGGGTGGTGGCCCAGGATGGGGCATGCCTGGGGGTGGGCGTGGAGGTGGCTGCCCCCCTGCGCCTGGGGGTCCAGGGTGATGTGGGCCCATCCCGGGCATTCCATGATGGACTTGCATTTGCGGCATGCCTGGGAAGGTAAACAAAAGGCAGGGATTTCTCATGCACGCATTCACACAGTTCCAAAGACACAGACTGTGTCAGGAAGACCTCACGCCCACATCATACTGCTGGTTTACAGGGGCCACAGCTGGATCCCACTCTTCCCAAACTCTCCCGCAGCCCCCAGCATTGAGATTTCTCAGTGACAAAGGCAGAGGCCGGTCTTCTGCCGAGAAAGTAGTTGTCCAAACCACAGAACATACCTGGATGCATCCCACCAGGAGGGAAAGGATGTGGGTGGGGAGGATGCGCCCCCCCGGGGGCTCCTGTGGAGGGAGGTCCTGGGGCACCTGCCCCTGGTGGCATGGGTGGAGGTGGCATGGCTGGAGGCAGTCCTGGGGGCAAAGCTCCCGGAGGGGGTACTGGTGGAGGAAACGATCCAGGTGGGGGGATGCCTACAATGGAAAATCACAGAACACTCTTGAATTATTGGGGAAAGCACCCAACGACTCGCTGGTTGCTGAGTCGCTCGTCAATGTTTTCAGACATTAAGAACTCAAGCGGTGAGAAAAAAAACAATCGTCAGAAGGCAAAAAGGAACCAGAACTAAGGAGCTACCAGCCCCAGCGCTGGCGTACCTGGAGGAGTAACCCCGGGTCCCAAGGTGGTAACCACTGGCGTGGGCACCGACGGTGGAGGCGGAGCGTCTGCAAAGAGTTGGTGCGGCCGGTCGGCCTGGGAGAGGGGGTTCTGTGCCGCGAGGAGGCGCTCAGCGGCGGAGCCGTGCCTCTCCCCCTTGGAATCCTTCTTGAAGGCGTAGGAGACGGTGATGGGGCGGTTGCAGAGGTACTGTCCGTTCATCGCCTCAATGGCGGCATCGGAGGCGTCGAAGCTGGCAAAATTGATGAAGGCGTAACCCTTGGAGTTGCCCGTGTCGGGGTCACGCATGATCTTCGGGGTCTGCAGGATGACCCCGAAGGCGCTAAATGTGTCGTACAGCAGCTTCTCGTCAATCTCCGGATCCAGGTTGCCGATGAAGATGTTGGCACCCACGTCCAGGTTCTTGTTGTGGGCCGAGGCCTTGTTGACCCGGATGGGCTTCCCGTAGAGTTTGATCATGTTCATGATCTTGATCGCGTAGTCGGCGTCCTCTTCGCTGAGGAACTCCACGAACCCGTAGCCTGAAAGGACACCACCGGGAGAAGGGCTTGCAGCCGGCCGTGGCCCTCCACTGTGCCTCGGTTCCCCCACCATCACCCCACCCCAGTGGCGGCTGGCCTCCTGGCCAAGCCAGCTCCCCACTCCGGGCCCGGCCGGGGCGCCCCGAGGAAGCGGCGATTTTATTTATTTATTTGTTTTGATTTATATCCCGCCCTTCTCCCAACGGGACTCAGGGCGGCTCACAACATATTTAAAAACATAGACATGTTTACAACCCCCACCAGATAAAACCAAATTAAACCAATAATTGGGGGGAAGAGCCGGCCGCGGCCCCGCTCACCTTGGTGCTGGCCCGTGACGCGGTCTTTGGGCATGTGGGTGTTGACCACGGGGCCCGCCTGGAGGAAGAGCTCCCACAGGAGCGGCTCGCTGACCTTCTCGTCCAGGCCGCCCACGTAGACGGTGGCATCTGAGGGGAGAGAAGCGGGGGGGGGGACGGGGGTCAGGCGGCGGCAGCGGGGCTCCGGGCGGCCTCCAGACCCCTTCCGGACCGGCCGAACGCAGAGGGAGGAGGGCGGCTGGAATCCAGCCCGCCGGGAGGCACCTCCTGCGGATGGAGGCGCCCCTCCTCGCCCGGGCCTGAGCAGCGGCCGCCCCGCGCCACCCCGAGCCCGGCGCCGTTACCTTGGTTCCGCTCCGAGATGGGGCCCGCCGCCATCTTGACCCAGGCGCTCCCCGGTTTTCTCTCGCACTTCCGATCCTAGCCGGAAATTACGTCAGGCGCGGCCATTATGCTCCCGGGCGGACGCTAGGGAGGCCTCGCCGTTTAAAGGCACTCGGCTTTAAGGGCTACCCGGGCAGCTCCCGCGCCTAATCCTCTCCTCGCGGAAGTCGGTCTTCCGATTTAAAAAAAAATAAATCACGTGAAGTGCCCGGACACACAACGACGCAATTGCGTACGTGCATCATTTTGACAGCATAAAACCAGAACTTCCGGGGTCCGCCGGTCACGCTACTTCCGCCCAGAAGCGACAGACGGCGTCTGGGCCAATCAGCGCGAATCTCTTCCAAACTCCTCTTCCTTCTCCCTTTCCCGCTTTTTTCTCTCGCCACGCAGGCGCAGTAGCGGCTCACGCGCGCAGCTTTTCGTTGTCCGTTCGTTCGGGCGCCATTTTTCCCGTTGCCTTCCAAAAGGAGGCAGAGGGAGAGAGGAAACCTGAGCGGCCCGACGCCTCGGAAACCGAGGCAGCCATTGGCGCCTCAGGCAGGCCGTGCTTGGGCCCGCGAGGCGGTTGAAGCCCGGTAAAGGCAGGACTCTGCCAGGGGCCTCCTCGGGGTCGCCAGGCAGGGAAGAAAGTGCAAAGGAATTGCTTGGATAGCGTAGGAGGTGCTTCTGAGCATAGGCAGAGCGCGGCTGGGGTCACAGCAGCAAGCGGGCGCCTCCTCCCCGCAGGGGGAGCGGCCTGGCTGAGCGAAGGGGAGGAAGACCTGTGGGCCCCTTCCCCAGAGGGAACGGGGTCGAGCCTTGCATCGAAATCCTCTGGCAAACGTGTCCGGGAGAGGCAGGTTGCAGAGAGTTTTCTTTAGACCCCAAATGCTCCTGTGGGAGGCCTTTATTTATTTATTTATTTATTTATTATTTAAATTTATATACCGCCCTATCTCCCTTACGGGACTCAGGGTGGTGAACAAGCAATAATAAAAATCACAATAAATATTGAATAAAAAGCCTGCTCTAAAATACCCCATATTAAAACCCCTAGCAAAGCCCAATCAAAACTACGCATGGAATAGATGGGTTTTCAAGGCTCGGCGGAAGATAGACAGTAACCCTTTACAATTTTTTTTCCCAGCAATCACACTTACGTGTTTTGTACACTGCCAGTCTGGCCAGGGAAAAGCCACTGGCAGAGAAGGGATGAAGGATCTGCAGTTGCTTCAAAACCTGGCCAAGAAAGGCGACCTCAGGCAGCAGATCGTGATTTAGCCCAAGGTGAGTGATACAAGCTCTGCCCTTTCTTTTCTTTTGGGGCTAGGTGCAAAGAAAGAGTAAATAGCAGAAGGTGTAAACAGCACACATGCAAGCAAAGGAAGAGTATGAAATAATGGCATGAATCCTGTAATACTCTGGATTGTGGTTTGACACATGTGGAGTAAAATTTGCATAAAGGTCTGTTGTGGTTGTGGCAAGCTACTCATGTCCTTGTAACATTGTGACAAAGACAGAAAAACAATCCCCGTTTCATCAAACGCACAAATGTCCTCCGGACCACAGTTTTGGTGTATGCTGTTTACAGAAGTTTTTATTTTATTTAAAAAGCCATTAGTTTAAAATTGGCAATTTCCTGATGGTTGTTGTTAAGGCTTCTGAACCAAAGCTTGTGAAATAGTATATAATTGAATTTACAGCAAAGTTTTGTCTTTATAGAGATAGGGAAGGGTTTTTTTTCTTTCTCTGTCTATACACACCCACAAACTTGCATATAGAGTATATATATATATATACACACACATAAAGCCGATAGTAGACATTGAGTGAATAAACAGTAAACTTGATATATGAAGATGGAAGCTAAAAGGATTGTGTTTTTGTACACCAGTTTATCAGGCATGTTGTGTCTGTGGCTCCAGGTTTGATTATTTTTGTCTACTGAATGTATTATCAGCTTTTGATGTTATTTAACAATTATTAATACATTTACTGTACAAGTTACCTCTTAAGGCAATAAGAAGAAAAAGTTCCTATTGATTTTTTTTTCTGTGTTCCTGGGCTGTAAATATATAGCATGCCATTGTCTCTGCAGCATAAGAACATTAGTTCATTTGGAAGGATGTTCATTTTAGAAAAAAATATGCATGGGAATATATAAAGTATAGTGCCTCATTTAAGAAGTTTCTAAAACCCAGCTTGCTGCAGGTGGTTTCATATGAAAGGAGAAGACATAGCTCAGATTTGCCATGAATATTCAGGAAGCCCATCCATTACCAATGGGAGGGCAAAAATGAACGTTGTGTTTTTAATGAGCTGTTGTGCCGCCTTACGCATTTTCCAGAGCTATGCTATAGCTTCCTCTTGCTTGCAAATAGGTTAGCCGCTTTTGAAGAAGATCCAGTTCTTCGCTGAGTTTAACAATGTTGGAAGCAAAGAGGCCAACCTGAAGGGTGACATACATTGATATTAAAAACTCAAGTTACAAAATAGTTGCTCCTAACATATATGCCATTTTTAATCATCTTTTACATTTATACTCCATGTGTGTGTTCGACAATACAGGACACAAATTCCTCACCAGGAGGAGGTAACACGAAGGATTTATAGAAATACGCTTTTAATCCAAATACTGCAATCAGACAGTTAAAATTTCTGCAGTTTGAAATTTCATAAGACAGAAAATATATTTTAAAATATTTTTCACAGTTGAGATGCTGCTAGGCCTGTCCTTGACATCTACAAAAATCCCCCTTTCGCAACCAAAGGAAAAGATGATAGTATTTCCTTTCCTACCAACATTTTTTGGGAGGGGCAACTGTTACCCATAGAGCAATTCTTTGGGGAATCTGCTTAAGAAAAGTCTTGTCATCGTGAGCCAGGAAGCAGGATGAGGCAAGAGCAATGGTTTGCCCACAAACTCTGGAGCTTCAGTGTTTCAAATGGAATGGGAACTTTTACCATATCTCCAGTTCACCAGAATCAGAAGAGCATGCAGCGTATAACCTTTAATAAATAATTTTCATATACATCAGGGCTGAACCAGCAATAAATTGGCTCATCTGCTGAACCAGAGGACAGAAGGAGACATACATGTCTGGAACAGATTGTGGGTAGCACCAAGACATTGTGTGGAAGTACAAAAATAGAACTAAATCACAAATAATTCCTGCAGCACACATCTGTTGTTCTTTAACATTGTGCAAGATCCTTGAGGCCTTAGTGCATGTTTAGTTTTTAATTGCTTTGGGCATACAATTGAATGGGCTAAAAGGATTTCGGAACAATGTGTAAATTAGTAGCACTGGCCACTTGAAAAATAATTTTCATTACTGTGGAATGTTTGGAACTGAGGCAGTAAAGATGAGATGTTCAACAGGCTATGATAGACCATCAATAATACACAGTTCAAAAGCTATATTTGGCAATTGATTATTTCAGCTGAGTCTTTTTTTTCTGTTGGATTTTTTTGTACCTGAACTTCTGGATTCCCCCGAAGATAACACCTTTTCCATAAACGTATTGAAGTCCCTGTAAGTGATGGGAGAAGCAGCAGTCCATTATGATAAATGAAGTTGCCATTGGATTTGGCCTTCCAAGACCTTTCTTGTTCTCTAGAAGTCTCCAGTGCCTGAACACGATGAGAACTCTTTTTGGAGAGGGTCCCATTTTTCCAAGGGAAAATGTGGGTTTGCAAACTGAGAGAGCCTTTTGAAAAAATGTACAAGGTCCATTTTTCTGAAGAAGTGTTTTCCACCTAGAGGAAAAGAATGTAGAAAACATAGTTGGCTTTGAATCTAGGAAGCCAGAGGTTAAAAAAATAACAAACCTTATGTTTATTAATACACACCGTGTCACTATTTGTGAATAGGAGTTTCTTGTTTAAAGTGCCTCCATTGCTGAAGTTGTTCTCATTGTACCAGGGGTTCCTGAACTGTGCTCTCTGCCAGGGGTTGAATCTGAGTGGCCAGTTCCAAATTGTAGACAAATTTGTGTGGCCTACGTTCTTCCCAGGATAGCCTCCTTTTTGCAGGATTTCTAGACGGAGATTTTCTTGCCAGCCATTCATAGGAGTGTAAATTTGATTGAGAAAACGATTCTGGATACAAAGAAAGAGAAGCTAATGATTTCCAATATATGTTTCTCTCCCCTGTTTTCATAGATTTTAATATTCAAGGAATTAGGACAACAATCTTGACTCCCGTTATTTTTCACTACCACCAGTCTTAGCTCACCTGATTCTTTCGACTTCGTTCCCACTGGCAGTTGAATAGGAAAGTGCTAGAAAATGGGATGAAGCAGCTATCATATACGGCCATCAGGTAGGCCTCCGTAAACTCAAAGGATTGTGGGAACTGCTGCAGCAGTTGCCATACAGAATCCAGGAACAGAAAAAACACTGGTGACTGTAAAAAAAAAAAAGGATTAGAACAGATTAAACAATGAAGTGATTCTGCCCTCCTCCTCCTCCTCTAATCCTTATCCCTTTTTTTTGTATGTAACATTTTTTCTGAAAAGAGGATGAATTTTAAAGTAAAATGAATGCTTAATAATGGATCCTAATGCCATGTTTTTAAAAAAGTAGAAAGTGGTTCAGGCTGCCTCTTCTTCCATTCCTTGGATTCCTTGCGAATCCATTTCATTTATTTTTATTAGATTTTTATCCTGGTTTTTTTGATTGATTGGTCCACTGAAGGCTGCAAACATACCTGATATTCCTGCCTCCTATTTTTCCTACACCACCAGTCCTGTGAGGTGAGTAAGGCTGAGAGAGAGCAACTGCCTGAAGTCACGCAGCTGGCTCTCATGCCTAAGGGAGGCCTAGAACCCACAGTTGCCCGGTTTCTAGGCCAGCACCTTAACTACTACACCAAAACGGCTCACATTTTATTTTATACGTACACATTTTATTTCAAATAGCTAAAGGCACAGTTTCATCCTGTCTCACAAAACAGGAAACCCACCTCATCCTGGTCGTTTTTCTGGAGTACATTGAGACGCTGCAGGAAAGGATGGCCTGCTGCTACCCATTCTTTCTGGATCAGGCTCTGGAATCCAGGTATTGTCCTCATATGTGGATCTGAAAGAACTTGCACTAGGGAAGCCAGCAGACAATTCAAATCTCTGTCATCTGATTCTGGGAGGAAATGGAGCAGATAAAAGACTTTGTGTGCTATGATATTTTTGCATAATTATTAATAATGCAGAGAAGTGGATTTTACTTACTAGGAATAGCAAGGAAGACAAAAGTTATAATATTCACGAAGATGTAATAGGAAACTTACCATAGATCCTGTTTAAAAGCTCATGGCTAAACATAATATAGTGAAATCTGAAGGTACTTCCATGTGGGATTTTGGCACTGCTTCCAAATTAGTATCATGACCTTGAGAAAGGGTTAGTTTCCTGTCAACAAGATTTCCCATTAAAGTCTTGGTTTTAATCTCCTTCCACTGGGCTTTGTAGTGACTTTGTAGCTAGTGACCTGTTTTGTTTTTGTTTTTAACTTTACTATAGGGCTGGGGGGAGTATTGGTCAGCTTATCTGAATAATTTTCCTTCTAGCTTCACTTTGACCCTGGTCATCCTATTTGTAAGAGGACTCAAACGAGGATGGGAAGTGTGTTTTCTCAAAAGTAGGCAGTTCTGTTTACCAGTATTGCAACACTGTACTGAGAAAAGAAACCACTCCCACAAAGTTACGTTGTGAATAGAGGAGCAGATGCTGCATAACAGATTGTAGATAACAAAGAGTGATAAATTCATTGAACTCAGGAAACTCTATTGCAGCTTTTACAGAAGACAAAGAATTACTCCGGTCCTTGGAGACTTCTGTCTAGCTCCCATATTGACACATGCCTGATATAAACACCACTAACAAAAATCTGAAACAGCATGGTTTTCTTGATTATCTATCTTCAAGGAGTGACTCTCTAAATCGTGGTATGGTTTGTGAAGTTACGGTTCAGCATATTGCGTGAACCCATATATTACAGTTTGTAAACAATGGTCAAACAATTTCCAAGCAATTATTTGAAAATGGAATTAAAGACCAAGGAACTTACTTTACCTTGCAGTATAACGGATCGGCTTCTCTCTGTCAGCAGAAGAGTCACCTCACTGGCTTTCTTCAAGCATAATCTAGACAAGGAAGGCAGCACTTCTCAAGACGTTGGAAGCAAAAAGTACAAGCCTCACGTAGCCTTTCCTATTTTTCTAATCGTCCTTCTGCCTTTCTGAAGAATACGCTTTGTGTGGCAATTTTCTATGTACTGAATAATCATATTTAATATAAATCATTTGAAAAAATTTTATGTCTGTATGCTAACGTTAGTCTTTAAAAAACGAAGTAAAAATGGCAGCACTGTGAATTGAACAGTAGGTTCTTCCCTGCAGCCTCTTCATAGCACATCTTTGGCTAATGTGAAATTATCTCTCTCAACTAAAATCAGCCTCTAAAACACAAAATGAATTAATTAGGAGGATTCATCTTGCAAGATCTAGTTCTCAAATTCATAAGGAAGCTGGAAGTCATTTTGTAAACAATTTACATTTTCAAAAGAGACAGGCCTCCTTATTTCATTGAAAGAAAGCATGAAACAGCCAGAGCTTTCTTTCCCACCATATTTTCTGTATATATGGGCTTCGTCTTTGAAAATAGAATACTTACTTGAATTAACCTGTTTCTTAATTTTACTAATCAGTGATTGAGAATTAATCACAGGAGAACGGAGCCTGAGATCTCTTACCTTACGTGATCCAGCCACCGTGTATTTTCCAGACTTGAGAGCCATTTCTCATCAGACGGTGCAAGAGACGTATCTAGGAGAAGCAAGAAGTATCACCGAAGTTAAATCTGACACCAATTTTTTGGGTGAAAAGTGGGGGTGTTTTACATTCTTTTATAATACAAGTAAGGCTCATTAAAAGCCTCGCTTGAAGGCCTGAGTGAAGAGCCAGATCCTCATGGCTTTTCTAGATAGCAGAATGGGGCATTCGGTTCTTGGGGGTGACACCGCCCTAGAGAAGATACCCTTCTGGGTTTCTTTAATTGAAGGGACCTGGAGCACTTCGGCCCTGTAGGGTCAAATCAACTGGGCAGATGTTACGGGAGATTCCTCAAGTAACCAGTCCCTATGCCCTATTATTTTTGTAGGTTCACAGTACTCCACATAGATTTTAAAATCTGTCAACATGCTTGTCAACTGACATTTTGTAGGAAATTCTCACAAATTAGGTGAGAAATGAAGCTAAGACTAGCTTTCTTAAGGCCATGCGTTGTATTTGGACCAATGATTTCCTGACCTTTTAACTCAACATATCACCTCTTATCCACATAGGTATTTCTGGATTTCCTAGCGGTTGAATTGAATTTCTGACTTCATTTAAGCGTGTTTACGTTTAAATTAATGTAGCCGAGTATGGGAATTTCGTCTCTGGCATTAGGCCTGTTTTTGATATCCAAACCTACTTGGTTGCTCCATGCCATTTTCTTGCCTGACAAAATTGCTTAATGGTCTGATGCTGGGAGAGCACTTGTCATCTTGCATCTCTCAGTCACTTATACAGGCATTCCTACATTCTGCTCTGTCCTTGCTAGTTGTCTTCCGATTCTGCTTACCAGTCATCCAGAGGCTCAGGTTCCACAGCTTGGAGTAAGACTGGTGGATCTCGGGAAGGCTGGGAAGATCAGCCGTTGCTTCTACAATGACACACTGCGAGTGCCCAGCAAACAGTAGTGTTTCTATTGCCCTTCAGAGAGAAATCGGGAGGGTGAAGGTAATACTCCACAAAATGAGACTTTAAAAAAAAAAAAAAAAGTGGTCTAAGGTACTGCCCAATTTTGACACTGCCAAAATTTAACAGATTTTTGAGCTTTGGCTGTGTAAAAATTGAAACTCTGGTAAAGCTGCCGTGACTATATCGCTCTGGATCCTTGTGTGTCTGCATTTCACATATGGATCCCATGTAAAAGATGGAATGGAATTCAGTTCCATATTGAATTACAAGCCTTGTTGTTTTTTGTCAAGACCTACCCAAGGTTAACCACGTGATACATACATTGGGCTGTAGAAGTAATAATTTCTCCATGTTTTTGCTGATGTCCCCGTTTTCCACCTCCCCTCAAGCTGTCCCACAATCTTTGGTGATCCACCCTTTGGCATAATTCATCCCACCATTCCCAGTCACCCCTGCCTTTCCCCCAAGTGGTTTCTCAAGAGCAGAAAATTCCACGTCATACTGTTAGCTGTGAGTTTCTCTCTTTGGCATATACCTTATATCTTCCTTCTCTGGATCTGAGTTAGTGTGGAAGTTAGCTGCTCGAAGAAGATCACTGCCTCTTGGGTGATGCCAGCACAGCCTCTGGTCATAATAGAGGAGGGAAAAAACTTGAGTTCTAAGCAAGAGTTTTCTGATCTTCAAATTCAGACTTCTCTCTTTTTGCTCTAAATAGTTTCGCATTATTTAGGCAGGTATTCTAACATGCAAACATTTCCTCTTTCATGCTCGCGGAGTGGATTTGCATATGATGCTAAATACAGGTTAACAAAGCACAAGTCATATTTTCATAGAACATGCTATGCTCTTAGAAATAAACTCTATTGTGGTTTAATATGTTAGCCCGATTCACACAATATACTAATATCGTAGGTGAGTTTCCTCATTATACTGAATCACTAGTTACCTGACTCCATTTTAACCTAGCTTTTCAGGTTGTGGGAATTTGGAAGCACGCTTTGTTGTGGGGGATAAAGGCCCCCTCCCACGGCTCCTCTGCTCGCAGCTTAACAGAAAGGCTCCCTCATTTGCCCTCTTGTTGTTGTGCACGGGTAGCACAGCACACTTGTAATCACAGCCTTATACTCAACTGGTATTCGCCTTTCGTTGAAATGTACAAAGGCTCTTTTCAGCTCATTGTCCAGAAATCGACTGGGGACCCACAAGTATTTGGGAAGGCTGTTAAAAGGAAACAAATACATTTGAAATCAAACCTTAAAAAGTACATCTCTGCAAGCTGGTCCCTTTTAGTTATCCCCAGCTAGGATAGGCAGGGTAGGGCTTAGTTTAACGTGTGTGAAAGGAACCCGGTTGCCAGATAACAGATTTTTAATGTATATGTTCAGAAAGGACAGATCAAGTATTCACCGCCATACCCTTCACTTAGTTAATTCCATGCCTGATTCTTGGTGCAGCGTGTCAGCCTCATATATAAGTTCATTAGAACCTGACTGCATACTTTTAAAATAACTGGGCTTTAAGAAGATGCTACTAAAAAAAGAGACAAATACTTTAACTAGCTACACAGCACTAATGCTAACTAGTTTTTTAACCATTGCTGCAAGAGCTTCCAGATCTAGGCTCCTTGGCTTAAGGCTTAAGCGACAGAAGGACTCGGTTCCAACTCCTCTTTCCCATTCGTCCTGGCTTCACATCTTTCCACTGGTTATTTCTCCATCACCATCATCTGCCCTCAATGCAACATTTGCTGCTAGTGGGAAAGCGCCTCCCATTCTCCTGAAAAGCAACTTGATCTTTACCTGGTAGACATATCGAAGCGCTCATTGACTGGGCTGACTCGCCAGCTAGCGGCCCCGAGCCGCTTCAGCTCCTTCTCCCAGTCACAGAGAGTCTCAAAAAGCACTACTGAGAATTCTTCCTGTGGCTGTGTGTCCTGCCTGCCCAGGCAGCTGTTCCCTACAACACAAGAGGTCAGTGTGTTGAGATGCGTATTTCAATCAAATCTCCTTGTTTCTTTGATGTTGCAGGGGCTTCATCGCTGGAGATTTTCAAGAAAAGGTTGGATAACCACCTCTCTGAGATGGCGTAAAGACTCCTGACTTGGGCAGGGCATTGGACTTGAAGACCTCCAAGGTCTCTTTCTAAACACAGGACTCGGGGTTTCTTTGTCTACTTACCCAGATTCTTCAGAGCTAAGTATTCATAGCAGGTATCCCTGCCACTGTTCTCCTGAGCTTGCACAATAGCCATTGTCACCTGGGAAGCAAAGTTATGGAAGAGTTAGCTGGCCCAAGGTCATCTAGCTGGCTTCCTGTCTAAGGCGGGACTAGAAACTTCCATTGTGCCACTCATCTGTGGCATCCAGGCCGAGGGTAAAAAAAAGTAATCTGTTTTTTTAAATAGAAGGCTTCTCTGCCTTTAAGAAAAAGTTAATAAAGTACGCCAATGAGTGAAGCCAACGATTCTGGTATCTAAAATATTATTTACCACGATGAGAAGAATCAGTGTATGCCATCTTGCATTTTCCAGTGCCAGAATTAGGAAGGAGGAAAGAATCGCATATTCTCTTAATTGTAGCAAAGGCAGGTCACAGAAATATTTGATTTCTGAATGCAGAGTGAGAATATCTTTTGGCAGAAGGTGTGTTTAGACTCACTGTTTACTAGATGCCTTTCTGCTGAATTCACCTCCATAACGTACCTGGAAGGCCTGAGATTCTAAGCCATTTTCATGGAACTGGAACCTTAGAACCCGGAAATCTCGGCAGTAGATGATCAGTTCCTCAGGAATGAACTTCAGTGTAGATGTGCTTGTCAGCACCTTCGCTTTTGTGAAACTGTTCACTGGGGGTGAGAACAGAAATCATGTTATTAGGAGGAGGAAGGCTGTTGTGAGGGAAAGACTGTTCATTAGAATGACCAGCAGTAGCATCAGTTTACAGAGCAATAGGACAACACTTTTGTGCCTTGGGCAGTTTACAAGTCTGAAACTGGACCAATCCCTCCCAACCTTTAGATTCTGATTCTGTCTCTGTTCCTCAGGTGAACAAAAGAAAAATAAGATTCCATGGAAAATGTTACACACTTGAAGAGCTATTTCAAGCTGAACAATGTTTCCATGAATACATCTCTGTGAAATGGAAAAGAAGCATAGATTGAATTCTTTCATCCTGAGCAAAATTCTACAAGAACAAAATAGTTGGCTATTATAAGCCCAAAGATTATATAGGCATTTTTCCTCTAAACCTACCAGCCACCAGTTTTCCAATGCATGGTAGGGCCACTTCATAGTCACTGCACATAAACAGATAGCAAGAGTCATTCTAGAAGGAAAAGAAAAAAACTTTTAAGTGTTTTTTTTTTCTATTTCTGATCTCTTCCCTGAGTCACACAGTTTCAGCAGAAGCCACTTAACATATGCTTAGAATACTGAATCTCCTCCTCATAGGCGCACCCACAATGCTAGATTTCACCATGTTTTCTTGTCATCAAGCAATTATAATGATCAGGATTCTTTGTTGTTTTAAAAGAACTGAACAGCCCCAGTGGAGTTAATGGAGCGGAGGGGGGTGATTTGTTGGAAGGACTAGTATTTTTTTCCCCTCCACTGGATTTCAACTGATTCTATGGACTGAATCTAAAATGGAAATATAACTCAAACCCAAAGCAGAAACACAACAGAATATATTCCTTCTGTGAAGGCAAGCCTTAAAACCGTGGCTGAGCAGCCCCCAGGAATTCTTGCGTTCTGTCTTGCTCTTCTGAGTTCAGTGCCTTCACAGCTTCCAGACCACCTTTTCCTCTTGCCTGTCCATTCCCATGCCTTTGGGCTTAACCTGCATCGCTATTAGTGGCTGTGAATCAGTTGCCAAACCCACCTCGTCGTTGGGAGAGGCATCCGGTAAGAAGGCCACTCTTAGATTAGTACAGTAAAGAGTGCCAGGAATACGGCCTTCTCCATCTCGGGATGAACTGCATTTTTTTACATGACCTGCTGTTGCTTGGATATATTCACCTGAAATAAACAGTTAATTCACAGTTGAAGGACGACCGCAAGGATTTTGTATTTTATTTCCAAGTACCACTTAGTGGGGTATATGAAGCCAGTATGTGAAGCATTTAAGGAGTTACACGCACTAAGTATGTGATGAAGGATCGTGTATTTTATATATGAAAAATAACGTAGCAGAAATTGTGTACAGATTCTTCCTGCAAGACCCTCCCAGAATAGTCATTTGTGCAGGGAGGCAGTGTGCAGTGTGAAGAATGATCTCCCAGCATCTCTGCGTCAGAAGCGTTTGCTCAAATTATTCTACTGATGCAATAAGAAGGTAGAAATTTATCACACAGATTTCCAGCAGAAAACGGTAAGAAGAAGGTATCCTTTGCATACCAGAAAAGTCTTTAATTGGTTGGGATTCTTTTCTCTAATCAAATCAGTTTATCTGTTTGAGCAAAATCTGTCCAATTCACCAACCGTTCCTCCACAGTGGGCATTTCAGAGTCTTCAATAATACTCTCAAAAGGCAACATTTGAGAGGCTACTGGTTGGAAGGAACTAACGTAACTTGAACCTTGGAAGTTCAGATGCACTTTTCTTTTTCACGCATATAATTGGAGAATAGGCTGGCAAGCTAAACCTAATGCCAAAGTATAATAAATTGAAGGCATTAAAAGGAAAATCTCATCTGGTTTTATGCACTTAGCTCTATTCATTCCATATTGATAAGCAAGGATCTCCCAACTTAAGACTGTATGTACTCTTTTGCATAGCATTACACCTGGAAAAAAGTTTCATGCTTTGCATCTCTTTGCCTTAGTTTCATAGACCTTGCTGCTCTATTGTATGGAATCCAGTGAACCAGAGTGTGTGTATTAGCCTTATTTTGCATAAGGGACTTCTGCTGCAGCAAAACAACTCAGAGAATCCCTTCCGCCAAGTCTTAATAGCAGGAGGAGGGTGTGTGTGTCTTAGAGTGCTATATCTTTCCTGCACCCCTGCCCTGTGAAAGGCTGCTTGCTTAAGCTGAAGCATGTGACCCCGTAATGGCAGCCTGGGAATGATCTGCTGTATCTGCACCTGCTGTTTAAGCACCCCAGCCTCCCAGCCATGTGACGTCAGACATTTGCATTCAAGTGTACAGTAATAACCCTTCACACCCTCCTTGCAAGAAAAAGGTGGTCTCCGTTTTTAATAGCATTTCTAGCTCTGCTTTTTCATCCATGTGCACGGGTGCCCATATTGGCCCATTTCCCCACTACCTGCAATGCACTGGAGAGTACGACAGTTTCCATTCCTCCTTCCGCTCATGTTGGGGGATTCTGGTCTCCTGGGCTGCAGAGAAAGAAGTGAAGATGGGTCACCAGTGCAGCACAAATTTGTTTCCTAGAAGCAAAGTATCTGGACTTGGAACGATCCTTAATCTGAACTAGCAAGACATATTTGGATATTCTTAAAATAATACCCAAGCAGAGATGAAGCAGACAGCACTTGGTGTCTCGTCAGTGCTAGTGAGAGGAAGAGACAAGGGATCATTTTGCATATTATTTTCATTTTATTTTAGTTCGTTCTTTTGCACAGGATACTGGCAAAAGATAAGAGTACAATCCTGTACTCTTATCCACTACACCACCCCAATGTTTCAAGACCCAAGTATAATTTGTTTTACAGTCTAAACTTTAGACTGATTGCGTATTCCTGCATCTTCAGCTCTAGTGATCGTAACAGCACTTGGACTGGCTGACTGACTTCCGTCCTGCATATTTGTGCCTCGGTTTGGAAAACATTGCTTGATTATGCAAAGAATCTCAGAAGAGAAAGAGAGAAGGCATGTAATTGTAAGAAAAAAAACAGACCTTTCCTTGGAAAAGCGAAGAGAGATGATGCAGAAAAATATGCATAAACTATTGATTAGACAAAATGTCAAGCATATCGAAACGCACTAGAGTCACAGACTTTAATCTGTTCTATTTGGCCTTATTACTCTCCCTGGCTGTTCTAAAGAAACGGCCTCAGACCAGCCGCCTGGTCATAGCAGGAACCCTGGAATGAATCTCTTGGGCCAAGAGACTGCGTTTCCTAGCTACCAACTCAAAAGCCAAAGAAGCATTGAAGCCAGGCGGCAGGATTTTTTTTTTTAAAAAAAAAAAAACTTTCTAAATGTTTGTGAATCATTAACGGGAAAGTTGCCCTGCTGAAACGCTCCGTGGCCAAGTACATAACGTACAGAAACAAACACCCATTTCTAAAATTATCACTGCTTTGAATAAAAAGGGAGGGCAGTGCTTTGAATCAACTTGAAGAGTTTGGACACTGAGCTTCTGCAGATCTTTACACAAAATAATGAACAGGAACGCGCCCTGAAATTGCAGCGTTATTCTAAATCTTCTAAAGGAAGACAAAAACAAACCGTTGGCTGTATTGAAATTGTTTCCCAACATAATGCCATGGGACGTCCCGTCATCACGCCCAGCTTTATGGTTTTTCTACCCCTACTTAACTAATTTATTTACAAGTGGCACTGTCCATCCACTCTGTTGTGCAAGAGAACACATTGATGTTAGACAGTGGCTGTTTTGTCCTCGATAAATACTTGGTTTAAGAAGGGAATTTGAAAATCCGAAAGTTTTTCCTGGTGGCAGGGATACAGTTAACACAGGTTGCGTCCCAATGATTTCAGTACACATTGTTTTTGAAGGACTCTTGGAAAACACAGGTGCCACCTTGAGACATCCTTACATCTGCGCAAAACACAGAATTAACTCCCCTGCCAGAATACCACTACCACCAGGTGTAATACCTGTATAATTTACCCATTGTGTAATCAGTTATCAAAGAAAGACCCTTGCAGCAGATCTCACATGTCACCCTCTCCATACTAGAAGGATCTTAACAGAGTCATCTAATCCTTCCCCCCTGCATTGGAGAATATTAACAGGAGAACACCAGAAGAGTTATTCATAGCCATCTTCCCCCTCCACCCCCAGTTTCCCCAAACGACTGGCAAAAAAGTTACTCAACCTTCTTCATTCACACATCAAAACAGGCAGATTCACTACTTACCCCTGTATCCGGAAGAGGGTGTTTAATTTTAAAAGAGTTCTTGGACATAGAAAGCATTGTAGTGTCTTTGTGTGCCCCATAAAAAGGGGGGTGAGTCTGTATTCTTGAGTGTACTGGGAGAAATACAGGCAGGAGGGAAAGAAGTCTGTCACCTAACACCCCCCCCCCCTTCTGATTAGCCTGGAATCAGAAAGGCAGGCTAGGACTGGGGGTGGTGGGGCCGGGGTGGTGGTGGTAGGATGGGGGTCTTGGTGATCAGGTGCCTCCAAGTCTCCTTCCTGCAGGGCAAGATAAACTGAAGCAGCTCTTCTGCATGTGCCGAAGTCTTCCTCGGAGAGGCAGAAGCAGAGAGAATGGATAAATTCTAATCGGATTCCTTTCTGAAAAAATAAAATGCTGCTGCTGTTTGGAGAGGACAGCTGGAAAAGCTGGCCAGCAAGCTGTGCATGTAGGAGGGCTTCTAGCTACTACTGCTGCAAGGCGCGGCTTTTGGCTTTTCCTTGAAGGCCTCCCTCTCCCCCCCCCCCATCCCTTGCTGCAATGGGCCCTTTGGACGTGAGCAACCGCAGGAGGGCCATTCAGTCCTCCAGTCCTCTGTGAAACTGACACCTTCCTCCTCCTGTGGGATAAGCAGGGCGGGTGAAACTGACGCCCGGGCAATGGCTGTGTGCTGCGAGCGGCTGCCAACAACGTCTCCCCTTCTCCAGTAGCTGCTCTTCTCACAGAGCGCTCACTCGCTCACTTACTCTTTGCTGCTCTACGCTGGTGTCTTGTTGCCAAGCTGCTTTAGTCATAACAAATCCAGAGACCTGGATTTGCATTTGACAGGGCTAACGAGCAGAATCCTGTCATTAAAAAAAAAAGATATCACACATGAGTTCTTTTGACAAGTACAGTAAGTGGTATCAATGTGTGGTTTATGTAAGGATAGGCAGAGTCCTCTGTTTTTAAATTTCCAGAAAAAAAATTCCCTCTCAACAGAGGGGCAGACTTGGCAATCCTTTTGGAAAGAGCTAGAGTGTTGAAGAATTGAAGGCAGAAATCATAAATTATCTGCAATAAAGAGAGTTACCCCCATCTAGAGTGGAAGCTACTGCTTTTTAAAAACATGTGATCTGGGATTTATTTGTGAGCAGGAAGATTTTCAGCTTGGCTGCCAAAAGCAAATTAGAGTGATTAAAACAAAAAAATGGATAATGGACACTAAAAAGAAATCAAGTCCATTGTGACCAAATTATGTACAGTAAAAGAAAACATCTCATTTTTATACAAACGGGCGTTGCTGTCATATATGAAAAAAATAAAGACCATATACTTTTCTGCAGAAAATATATTTGTGGAAAGTGGGGGGGGGGGGAGAATTGTCATATGTAAATATTGCAGCTTTTAGATATGCTAAATCCCAATTCTTTTAGAACTCAGTATTGAGAGAGTGGGAAAGCTGAAAAATGAGTTATTTTATAACCTTTTGTTAATTCCAGAATTGTTGGGCAGCAACACTAATTAAACCTAGGTGCTGTGGTCTTTGGACTGGCTTGCTGTGATATTGACTGTTGCAATCCAAAACATCGGAAGAGCACTAGGTTGGGAATATGGCTCCAATCTTGGCAAAATCTTCCTGTTTCCTTCTCCAAGAAAACAAGTAGCAGCCTTTAGGGAATGTGGTTAATGATTACCAAAGGAGGTCTTGCTGGAAGGGGCAAAGGGTAGCCTGTCACAAAGTCTCTGATAATTGACCCAGGTCAATGTCTCTGAAGTGTGGAAATACTATTCTCGGTTAATTCTCTGTATTATATAGCAGCTATTTCAACCTGAAACAGCAAACTGCAGTTCCAGTTAACTGATTGCCAGTAAATATATGAATTGGGACAGATGAATGCTTCGTTTGAAACAGCAATACGCGTACTTTAGTACCCCAGCACTCTGAGACTCCCAACAGGCACTCCTCACACGGAGGCCCAACGCTGTCTTCAGCATGCCTGAGCAGGGATGGTGTAATGAAGTCACCACGCCCTGGCTGGGGGCTTTTATAATATAAGAGGATTAAATAGAGAAAAGGAATGCAAGCTGAAGCAGGGGCTGGCGGACTGCCTGTCAAGCCGCCTTCATTTGTATTTTGCGGTCCAAAGAAGGAATAGAAACAAGGAAACTCTTCTAGCTAAAGGATTGATTCCTTTCTTAGAAATCTTGATTCATTTTGAAAAGATGCAAATAAAAATATGCCCACCTGTACCTGTGTCAGCCTTTTAAGGTAGACCAGACCAGGAAACCGGTACCATAGAGTAGGTCTAAAACTACTTTTATTGGAACCGTTGTAGGGAAAGAATCTTGCAAAGTCTGAATGTAACTTTCTCTCACTTTACGTCCTCTACATCTTTGTGGAAATAAAACCACTTACTTGTTTAATATCATTCCCACTTTCCCTGTCAAAGCAGGAGACTGTCCAGCCTAGTGTCCTGCTTCAAGTAATCATTATAAATAATAATAATAAATAAATTTAAATAATAAATAAATAAATTACCTAATCAAGAGAGAAAACGTTCTGATTTGCTTCTAATAGGTAAACATAGCTCTTTAGGAACGGTTTGATATATTCAGCCACAAATACATTGGTATTTCCTTTTCCAATTCTGAGCACAAAATAAAAATCACTATTGCCCCTAGTAAGGAAAAAAAAACATGTTGAACTGGCTTTGTTCCAAACTGTCTTAAGGCGACTTAGATCCCTTCCGAATGAACTTCAGTTCTTTTAACTTTGCACAATTTTGTTTCATAGTTTCATTGCTATTTAACATAGTGCATTTGTTTACCAACTTTGAGAACTCTTGGGAGTTAAATATGTAGGATGCTTAATAAATAAGCAAGCATAGGAAAAACGATCTAGCTTGAAACAATGTTTTTCTTCCATTGTTATCTGAACAGAGAAAATGCTACAATAGGGCGAATGCTACTATTAAGGGATCTGGGGTCTCGTAGAACCAGCTGAGGTGTCAGAATAACTTTGGAATGTGGGCTGGTGCATACTAAGCCAAACAGAGCAGAGAAGCTCCCCCTTGGTTTTTTTTTTAAAAGGGCTCGTGTACTTTAAAGAAGACTCAACTCTCTCCTCTTCTTCCCCCCCCCCCCCAAATTGTTCAGAGTCTGATTCTTGGAGACTGCCTGGGCAAGCCCTTGCCGTTTTCTTGGCAAGTTTCTTTAAAAGTAGTTTGCCTGCTTCCTAGGTGAGAGAAAGCGACTGGCTCAAGGTCTTTGTGCTCAGGACAAAGGAGTTCACGGAGTTTCTAGCCTGACAACCGCTACACCAAACTGGCTCTCCAGGCAGCAAATAGAGTTTATTCGAGACGTGTCCCTTTTATCCTTCCAAAGCTTATTTTCAGATTCACTAACCTAGAAAGGAAAGTGCCCTCTGGACAGTTGCAGGTATTGTTTTTTTTTTTCTGCCTTTCTCCAGAAATTCTTTTCCTTCCCAATCCCTCCCAGTTACAGGACAACAAAATTGAACTCCACAGCAAAACAAAACAAAAAGCTGTACTGCATGTTTTGCTTCACCAGTCTCCCCACTCGGGGCATCCTTGGTCAAGCGGAAGAGAGTTATTTTTGGAGGCCACAGGGCATGCCTTATTATATACGGGAGAGACGGAGACTCAGCGTTGGGCTTGGTGGTTGAGGCGGAGCTGGCGGTGGATGCCTGTGGGAAAGCAGACGCTTCCGATACAGAATAGGAAACTGCAATTCTGCGGGTCAAGAAGTGATTCAGCCAGAAATCAAACCGGTGGATGCTGCTTGGTTTCCCTTTGCCAAACAGAAGTATAGTAAAGCTTCCGTCCTGAACATAAGCCCATTGTACACTGGATTAGTCCAAAGAAAGACTCACCTTGTCTGGCGTCCAGATATTCCTGGTCACAAGGGGCAGCAGAATAACAGAAGAGTTGGAAAAGGGCCTTGAAGCTCTTAAAGTCCAACCCCTGCTTGAGACTGGGCCATTTCAGATGAATGACACATGGCTCAGCAGTCCTCACAGCATAAACAAGCCTTTTCCACAAGAGTGTTAAAAAATCTGCACCGTTCATAAATTACGTTCCGCTGGATTAAAATTTCTAGGACAGTACTGAACGATTAGGAATGACACCGTGCAACTTCCTGGCCAATATTAACTATTTTACCAGTCAGTAGAACCAGTTGATTCATTTCTTGGCTTTGCACTGAGAAAGAAAAGCAGGCACATCTCACACAGGAAACCCCTGATTCAAGTTCCCCAAAGCCTCAAGAGACCATCTGTGTGAAAAGGCTTGTTACGGTACAAAGAATTCTGGGGGAAGTGCCAATGCAGCATTGAGCAAAGCTGGCTTGGCTGGAGCCAGGTTTGAGAATGTACGTTCTTTGGAACGCCAGCGATATTCAGCTTGGGAACCCATTCCCTTCTGTGTACCACCAGAGTGGCAGAAATCATGGAGAACAGCGGCTGCCCATGTTCTAAATTGGGACCTGAAGTATACTTGAGGCACAAGGGAAGCATTTCACACACATAACGGAGGACAGGCCTAAGCCTACTTTGCATCAGGAGAGCCTACCTGGAATGTCCACTTTTAAGGCAGTGGTGAAATGAGGACAAGAAAGCGGGGATAATAATAATAATAATGATAAAGTTGGAAGGGATCTTGGAGGTCATCTAGTCCAACCCCCTGCTCAGGCAGGAAACCCTATACCATTTCGGACAAATGGCTGTCCAGTTTCTTCTTAAAAACTTCCAGTGTTGGAGCATTCACAGCTTCTGGAGGCAGGTTGTTCCACTGGTTAATGGTTCTAACCGTCAGGAAGTTTCTCCTTAGTTCTAGGTTGCTTCTCTCTTTGGTTAGCTTCCACCCGTTGCTTCCTGTCCTGCCTTCAGGTGCCTTGGAAAATAGCTTGACTCCCTCTTCGTTGGGGCAGCCCCTGAGATACTGGAACATTGCCATCATGTCCCCCCCCCTCGTCCTTCTCTTTGTCAGACTAGACATCCCCAATTCCAGCAACCGTTCCTTGTATGTTTTAGCCTCCAGTCCCCTGATCATCTTTGTTGCTCTTCTCTGTACTCTTTCTAGAGTCTCAGCATC
This sequence comes from Protobothrops mucrosquamatus, assembly GCF_001527695.2. Lineage (NCBI taxonomy): Eukaryota > Metazoa > Chordata > Lepidosauria > Squamata > Viperidae > Protobothrops > Protobothrops mucrosquamatus. The sequence continues at coordinate 513,092 of NW_015387055.1, read as the reverse complement.
TTTTTTACATCCTGGTGACCATGTCTGTGGGGGATCCTGCCCAATACTTGAAGCAAATAGACGGGGTCTTGGAAGGGGGCCAGACCCTCCCCACCCTTCGGTGTACTTTAGTTCTCCTTTTAATTTGTTCCTAATGCTGAAAGTGACACACTTTCCCTGCCAGGGAGGATATATGAATCTGTAAACCCTCTAGATACACGTAAAAGCAAAGCATTTGGAAGATAAAGATTATTTTAAAATAAGTGAAATAAACAAAACATCAGCAAGAAATGGTGGATTCACAAAGATAAACCAGATCCCAGTCATTCTTCATCTGTAGAGAAGGGGGGGGGACTTGTTTCTCAAGAGGCTCACCGGAAGAAAATAACCTGAAAAACATCAGTTCAACCCCCTGCTTTAAAAAACTACAGCAAAACTTAAGTCACACTAATTTTTAGAAAAAAATATTATCTAGTAACATATAAGACATTGCTGGAGCAAAGTAAACAGAAATTACAACAATGTGTTTAAATAACTGTTTAAAAAATAATTTTTATTGTCAACAACTGGAGAATTAAATCAGGTCAATTCTTAAGACAACTAGCAGAAGAAGAAAAAACTAACAGAAAAACCTTTCTATGGAGTTTCTACATGCTGGTTAAAGTTTATACCCTGGGCGTTTTTATTTAAGGTCATTCTATTTTTGTCAAAATGAAACCAATTGAGACATAATGTCAGAATTAATCATAAAGGAACTGAAGCCAAAACGATTGGCCAATGAAGCCTTTTCTTTTGCTGTGCGAAACATTATTGTGCAAAAAAATGGGAAAAAGTTAGGTTGAGCATGGGAATACTTGGAATATTAAGATCATTGTAACTATTTGGAGAATCCCACAAATGTCTGTCGGAAGCCACAGTCACATCACTAATAATGCACCCTGTCACCTGCCTTGCCTCAGTTGTGGTCTCTGTGCATGTCTGTCTGCATCCATATCCACAGGGAAGTGGGAATAAACCGATTCTGCATCCGTATCCACAGGGAAGTGGGAATAAACCGATGGCTAAATTTCTGTGTGTGCCATAAAGTTTTTCCTCCAGCAGAGGGAGTAAGACCACAAACCTTGCCTTTTTCTATGAAAAACTATTTATTGTAGTGTCCCTTCTAAATTAAAAAAAGGTGCTTGGGAAATTCATCTGCTTATATTTCTGCTCAAGAAAATGATTTAAAAAGGTACCTTAAAATATATATCCACTGCATTCCATTTATAGCTGCATAGATAATGAATAAAAAGGGGGAAAGGGGGTTTATCTTTTCAATAAATAGTATTTTTAATGTTTGCTTTTTTAATGAAAAAAAAAGAGTGCTGTTTCACCATAAAGGAAACAAACCTACACTTTCAGAAAAATATAAGGGAAAGTCAGTGAACAACTCTACCAATTCAGATCTGATCTGGTGTGCAGAAGTTAAATAATGAGAATTCACTGTTACTAAGGCGGAGAAGTTTTGGAATTAAAATTCTGGTGTTCATAGAAAAATACTTTTCAAATAGACGTTTTTAAAGTGTTCACTTTTTTGATGTACAAAAATGCTACAGTCTATGAACCCAATTGCTATAATAATTATACTACTTAGAACTAAGTGATCAGCAACAAACTGCCAAGGTACAATCTCAAAATTACTAGTTACCAGTTTGGAAAAGAAAAAGAAAAAGAAAGCACACAGATCTCAAGGAAAGAGGTCTTACGACTTGGGAAAAAATTATATGGGAAGGGGGAATTCTGCATATGTCGTGTTTTCCACATAGCAAATGTGCATTTCCAAACAAAAAATTTGGAGGTGACATTCAATTTAGTGAAAGTGATCAAACAAAAAAGTAGTCCAATGTCACTGATAGGAATTCTTGCGATAACTAAACATCTTAAGTAACCAGCACTGAAGAGAGACACAGAATCATAAAAAATGCAACCACCATTGCTGCTGCCCTCATAAAAATAGATTTAGGAAAGTTAATCTTTGAAGCAATGTGTAATTAAAAGACTACTTTGAGCTCAGCCACAAACCAACCGAACAAGCTCGTCCTCAAATTAGTTTTTAGTGTATCAAACCCCAAAATTGCTTGAAATATCAAAATTGAAATCCAGAGTTGGATTTTCAGATCACATGAATTATAATCCCCCGACGTCCACTCACTGTCAGATTTTAAAACTGAAATTATTCTTCTGAACACAATGTAAACATTTATGTTGCCTACTAAGAGAAACACATTGTTCTATTTTTCTTTTGCTCCTGATTTTACCCCTCTGCACACCCTGGTTAAAAAAAAAAAAACACTTTTCCCCCCATTATGGGGCTCTTGAAATTAAGTAATCCATAATCTTCCATGACAGCACTCGGCAAGAGGGGTGGGTGGACCATCAGCTGTGGGTGCCAATCCACCTTGTGTGTCTCGGGACCTTTTTTCTGCAAGCCCCAGTGTAATTTTATATCACGCAGCAGCAGCTCCCGAGAAATTTAACACAGCAATACATACATATTTTCCTCTTAATAATGCTCCTTTCTCAAATAAAATTATCTAGGAAAGAAACAAGAAAGTGCCATGTTATTTCATATCGGGCTACTGTCCATGTTAAGGCAGTTTTACAAAGAAAGCAGGAGTGTTGGGTTATTGTTTAAAATATTAAGTACACTTGCAGTTTTCTGTCCCAACTCAGCAGCTCTTGATGGAAAATAATTGCATAGTTTTAGACACCCAAAGGAGCAAAAAAAAAAAAAGGGGGGGGGACCCTTATCCGCCACTCAAAATTCAGTCAAAACATAACTGGCATACGTCTATGTGAAATATCTGATTAGGATGGAGTACCTAGCCATCAAAGGCATTTTCTTTATTTGTTGGAAAAATAATTGCAACAAACGTTGCAACCCCAAAAGTGGGAATAATCGGGTGCTTTTAAAATATACCAATATTTCTGAAGGCTGGAGGTGATGGGAAGTTACTGTATTAGAAAACCCACAAGGAACAAAGAATAATTTCTGTCTTATGTTCCCACCACCAACAAAAGTCAGATATTTTTTTTCTATACAGAACAGAGGTAGTCTGGGAAAAACAGCTTGCACACAAAAAAGGTTGTTCTCTGCAGATAAGAAAATATTATATCGTCGTATCTTCTGATGCTTTTAAAAGTAGCTACAGCAAAATCAGATAGCAAAGGATTCTTGCTGTGATGCCTCATTACCACTTTTCATCTCTCCACGTTCAGAGCTGCCTGCAGTGGTTTATTGCTCTTATTAAAGCCCCACTGATTTCCCCTCCTGGTCTCCAAAATTCTACTCAAGTAGTTTGATTCCATCATGAACAGCTTCATTTTTTTTTTCAGTTTAAAACTTTCTCTCCTCAATTCACACAACACCAAGATTCCTTCCCGCCTAGCACATCAGCTCCTGACAAGACTTTTTATATATATATATATATATATTTAAAAAAACATCTGAAAATAACTGAAGCTAACACTAGCTAGAACAGGCATGCTCAGAAGACCAGACAATTGTGGGAAAAGATGGGTGGATTTGGAAGGAGGCAGCATCAGAAGAACAGGGAGGTAACTAAACTCTACTCTCTCTTCAGAAACGGCCCTTTCCAACAGAATCTACGTGCAGGGTCAGAACACCCCAGAGACACAAAAATAGTCATAATAAAAAAGACACGAAACTGCTAAAGAGCCTCTCAAGTTTCAGACATTAAGAAAAATCTTGAGTGATCCTAATTTTAATCCCTTTGAAATAAAAAAAATATGCTGGAGGATGATCAAATAAGAGGCCTCTGTCACTGTTTTTCTCTAATCTTGGAATTCAAAGCTTTGGTCTAGAGGATTTGCTTGATTCAGCAACTACAAGTCCTGCACAAAAACGCAACCTCCCTGAATTCTACCCCACCTTCCAGGGAGCCGCCCCCAACACGTTGCTTTAGCAGCCCTTGGTCTTCCACCCTTCTAAGGGCTCTGGTTCCCCCATCCCACAAGCAGCTTACCAACCCCAACTGGAGAGGGGGGCAGGGGCAGAGAAAATTATTGCATTCCCCATATCCCATGGGTCCAGATATGAAACACGCACATCTTTGTTTCTTCAGAACCGATGTATCAGTGTCTCTTTCTCCTGTTCTTTGCGTTTCAGCTCTTCTTTGTAACAGCACGAACAGAAATTCCCAGTCTCTGGATGTCCATAAAAACTGCAGTTGGGCTGTTTGCATTTGGTCTGCTGTACACTGTACAGCAGCCACGTTTTGCTTCGATCGCCCTGCACAACTTTCGGAGAGCTGCCGTCTGGCTCTGCGCATTCTTGATAGCCATTGCTGGACAGAACTGGGCGAGAAGAGCCCTCACAGTCCACCTCCACGTAACTAGGCGGCATGTCCATCTCTGTGGTACAGAAGGGCCCCACGGGCTGGGACAGGTGGGACCGGCTCTGGGCACACTGCCTGGGCAGCGTAGCGTAAGAGGGAAAAGGCGCACAGAGGCCTCCAGCAACTTGCCTTCGGCCATCTGGGTAAGTAGGGGGGGGATAGGTGCTTTCCACGTCGCTCATCATAGAAGGCCGGGGAATGGTGAAGACCCCCGAGTGGCCAGTGGAAAAACTGGATATTTTAGAACCCACTGTGGCCAGATCTGAGCTCTGGAGTCTATATGGCGGCAGGACTGGGTGGTCCACGGAGTTGAGCAGAGTCTCTTCTCCTTTGAGAGGATTGCCTTCTAAGTCCATCTTTTTGGCGGCTCCCCCGTTGCCCAGGGCCACCATCCTCTTCTCGGCTTCCTTTTGTTTCTGCTCTGCAGAGTAACGCTCCTCGGCATCCTGGAGATACCGCTGGATCATCTCCTCTTGGTACTGGTGCCGGTGACTGGTCTTCAGCTGACCGGCAAAGATGAACTTGCGCTCTCCTCCTTGCATAGCAGCTCGGAGGATGCTCAAACTCAACCGGACGTCGTTGCTGTATCTGCAGTTATCGGGCTGCTGTTCTGCAGCTGTCTTGGCTAGGCCCGACTTCTCCGGAACAGCTGAAACATCTCCGGAAGGTGCCTCTTCCTTACTGCCCTTCCTTATTTTTATGGAGCCTTTCTTTTTCTTCTCCACGGTCTCCCCTTGTCCGTTGCTCACCCCACCTTTGACTGTTCGGCTGTGCATCAGCCCGCCCATGTTTTTTTTTAGCTTGCTCCCTAGGGTTTTGCCAAAACTTCCAAGTTTATTGGCTACGGAGTCAGCCCGTTTCTTCTCCTTCTCCTTTTCCCGCTCTTTCTTCGCTTTTTCTTTCTCCTTCTCCTTACTGCTGGCCTTGCTGCCGCCACTGTTGCTGGCTGAGCTGCTGCAAACCGATTCCTTATCTGAATCCCCCGAATCTGCAGCGGATCGGACCTCGTCACCCGCAGAAGCCGTCGGAGACTCTGGCTGTGCAAGGGGCGCCTAGGGAAAGAAGGAGGGAGAGAGGCAGCACACGGCGGAGAAGGCGAGAACCTCTCCCCACCGCCAGGGAAAGGGGAGACCGGGGCCGCGTGGGAGGAGGCTGTTCCGGGTCATCTAGTTCTACAGCCAGGTGGGTCTGTCTTAAGAGTGGAGGGGCGCCTTTTCCAGAAAGAAAAGATGACCACGGCTCAAGTAAGGATTATACAATTGTGGACACTATGAAGACACGTTTTAGTGTATGGGTATCTTTAGTACATAAAACCCTTTTTAAATCATAGACCGAATGTAAGCTGAACAGCTCACGTCGCTTGCTAAACAAGCCACCTTTACAACATTAGCATAAAGGCCGGTTTCATCCAATTCTGCTTAGTGCAATTATTTTGTCTTCTTGAGAATAATGGATTTAAGTTGCAGAAAGGCAGATTCTCATTAAAAAAAAATTGAGGAAAAAAAAACCCTTCCTGAAATTAATAACGGTTTAGGGATAGTGAAAGCAACTGTCAAGGGGAGGATGGGATACGTTCACGCGGAGGCTGAGCAGCCATTAGTTGAGGGTGGTTTAAGGTGGACCCTTGTACTCAGCAAGGGTTGGTCTCAACAGCTGAAATAATCTAAATCTAGAATTCTATGATTCTAGGCAGGACAGGAAAATAATTTGGAACGTGATTCCATTAATATTTTTTTTACCTGCGTGTCACAAGACAAGGGGATCCACTTTACATTCATGTAGCTGTGCAGCAAATTCAACTTGGCTTCCAGTGAAAGTGTCACACTAAACAGGCAGGGCCATGTCAAAAACAAAAGCAAAATGAAGCCACGGAGTTAAAATCAGAAGTCCCAGTTCCTGGATCTTATAGAAATTCCAAGTATGAAATAACATTTCCAATAAATAATACCCTGGAGAGATTATTGTAGGTTTCAAAATACGAGTATTAGATATCCTCACTTTTTTCCACTCTAATTCATATTTCAAAAGACTGCCAATATGTCGTCGGCAATTTTCCCTTTCCCAACCTAACGGCAAGGGCAGAAAGTCAGGAGTCAAGGGGGTTCAAATGGTTTATTGGTAGCCAACACACTCTACAACAGAGGTAGTTAACCTTGGCTTTTTTATGACTCGTGGACTTCAACTCCCAGAATTCCTGAGCCAGCCAAGCTGGCTCAGGAATTCTGGGAATTGAAGTCCACGAGTCATAAAAGAGCCAAGGTTGACTACCCCTGCTCTACAAGAATCTGACCTGCTAATGGTCAAAGCAAATTGGTGTTAAAGTCAAGCGGAATTCAAGGTGGGCTGGACTTAGATCCCTGGTGGGCGCAAGGGACTCACGGCTGATGATACGCTAGAGCCCTCCCTCCCTCCCTCTCTCGGGCTCAGCCTGGTCATCTCCTACACCTAACCTCTCATCTCTTGCATGACCCTTTACACCTTCCATTTCTTACTCTTCTTTACCAAGACCTGTTTCTCTGAAGGTGTGTTTGTCCTCCCATACTCCTTTCAAGCTCCAATCCGAAATGCAAAAAATGTAGAAACTCCAACATTTCTTCCAAACCGAGCTCTCCTTTTAGTTACCTTGCCAATTTGACGTTATCATTGTCATCTTTATCCCACTCCCAATCTTTCCCAGGATCCACTGCGAAGTGTACCGGAAGCAGTTTGTGTTCAGAGTCTGTCAGAGGGACCACAGCTAGGTTGAAAAGAAAAAAAGGAAAAAAAAATTCCTTAAGGTCCCCCAAAACAGAATTTGGACTCGGGAAGGCAGAAAAACTACCAGCTACGAGGGGATCACAGAATGCTCCGCCTGATGTTTTTACAAGATCCAAGACAGGCCGCAAGGTCAGAAGGAAGGCAACAACGAGAGCCGCAGCCCCTTTTGTGCGCACCTTGTTCCTTGATGGGCTCCTTTTGCTCCATGGACACCAGGGCAGAGAAATGGGCTTGATCGTAGGCCAGAACCAGTGGGGAACGATGGCACTTGCTGGCAGGAACTTCCAGAGGCAAATAAATGCCACCAAAGGGGATAGGAGCAAACGCTGGAAAGGAGAAAGACGACTCCGGTGAAAACACATTCCTCAGTTCCCAGCACGGAGAGAATGGGTGCATCCAGCAGGGAGTTCCCCGGGGGGGGGGGGAGTTGGCGAAAAAGGTCAAGAGAGGGAAGGACTGACATTTTGTTTGTTCACCCAAATAACATAACGAGACAGAAGAAACTGCTTTTGTGATCTATTCTGTGTTTTGCGCTTTTCCTGGAAGGTTCTAAGAATTATACATGAGCTCCATGCAGGCTACCTCAACAGCCTATCACAGAAGCTTCCCTCTGTTCGCCAGAGTTACTACTTTATTTATTTATTTATTTATTTATATTTAAATTTATATGCCGCCCTTCTCCCCATGGGACTCAGGGCGGCTCACAGCATATTAAAACATTGTACAAAAAATTTTTTCCCCTGCTAAAAACCAATTAAAATCCAAATATTGGTAGCTGTGGCTCTTTAAAATTGTTTAAAAATTGTCCCTATTTAAAACTCACCTTGGGGTATTTTTCTTTCCAAATAAGAAGCATGCTGAAAACAGCAGCTGGCAGTACCAAGGCAGATCACAGCCGCGCTTTCTTAACGCACCTCACTGCGCCCTTACCTTCTCCTCCAGAATCTCGCAACATAGTGTCTGCCACAACCACAATGGGCCTCTTCAATACATGGGAAAGGACAAAAACGTGGAACTCTTCCAGGCTCTCATACACAGGCTCCTCAGATCCTTCGACCCTGAAGAAAACAAAACAAAACAAAACGGGGGCGGGGAGATGACCAAACGTTCAACGTTCTGCATACTGAATCACCGTATCCTATACGCCCCTTCCCTGTGTCACTCAGAACGAGGCAGGCATCCTATGGATTGGAGCCAGCAGCCCTGCGAATGAGGGTTGGCCTATTATAAACACATTGCCAAGACACACTCATGAATTGCCGTTCTCTGGGAATTCACATAGGTGACCTGGGCAGGCACCTTCAAAAACAAGTGCGTTTATTTCCCATTTGAGCATCTTTGACTTCTGCCTAGAAACTTAACTGACTACCACGGTACCTGCTACAAGAGATCTCCATCCTGGTTCCCGCGTTCAGGATCAACGGAGCTTTTTAAGGACCCGTAAAGTATCCCCCATCTCCCGACCCGGAAGCCCCGGGCACTGCCGTGTTTTGTTCAGTGGAAAGTCCTACTTACCCTCCACCGTTCCCGCTGTTGGTGCCGTAATGCATCCGTGGCTCACTCGAAGCCAGTTTGATCAGCTCATTCCACTCCTTCTGCCATTCGTCCTCTGTGTACACGAGGCCAGACTGTAATGGTGGCAGAGACAGTGAAGAGAGTAAGAGATCTGCATGCAAACAGAAACATCTTCTCTCGATCGTCCTACGTTAGAGGGGCTTCTTGGAGATTATTCCCTGGGATTGGCTGCTGCGTTTAGAGGAGAGAGACACCACCCCACCAGCGTCTGAGAGGAGCGAGCGAGCGAGAAAGAGAGAGAGAGAGAGAGAGAGTTGGGTTCCCAAAGGGAAGCAAGGCTTGAATCCCAGACTCGGGAATCCCCTTTGCTGAGCCAGGCCTGGCCTCACCCGTTCTCAAAAGGCCACTCCAAATCATTTACCTCTTTGTTTTGCTGGGTCTGCTGCCACCTCCAGCGTCGCTTCAGAGCCTCCCTCTCCACCCCTCTGTCCATCAGGGCATAAAGGCATTTGCGCAGCATCAGATCCCTGTCGTGGAAACCCCACATACCTGGAGGTGGCAAGGAGGAAATAAGAAACGGCCTCCTTTGAAGGCAGGTTTTAGTGGGCCGGCTGGGCCCCATCCCATGTCCGATTGGACCTATGTCGTCACATGCTTGCTTTGATTTTGGTTTACAGCATTGGTGGCTTGCAATATTCAGAAGGAGGAGGAGGAGGAGGAGGAGGAGGAGAAGGAGAAGAAGAAGAAGAAGAAGAAGAAGAAGAAGAAGGAGAAGAAGAAGAAGAAGAAGAAGAAGAAGAAGAAGAAGAAGAAGAGGAGGAGGAGGAGGAGAATAATAATAAAATAATAATAATAATAATAATAATAATAATAATAATAATAATAATAATAATAATAATAATAATAATAATAATAATAATAATAATAATAATAATAATAATAATAATAATAATAATAATAATAATAATAATAATAATAATAATAATAATCTGGGACGTGGAGCCTGAGGAAGAAGATTCAAAAGGCTACTCAAACTGACTCTGTGGAAACTGAAATATTTGTCACTTTGGCCAGGAAGCCATAAACATCATAAGCCCTTGCTTATGAAAGAAAAAAAAAAAAGGAAGCCGGGGGGGGGGGGAGGCAGCTGCTTAGCAGCCGAAGGCATGCACAGAGTAAATTTGTACGTTTTTACGACTGAAAGGCCTTACCTAGTGATGCAGCATGAAGCAGGCAATTTCCGTCACCCGTTGTTGCCAAGGGAAGCAGCCTCTGACAGCTGGGATCTACGTTGGCCCACCAGTTCAGACGACCTAGGCAAGGGGGGGATAGATGTGTGTGTGTATATATATATACGTACTGAATACAAACACATGCTCTACATTTGAGAGTTTGTGGGCTGGAGCATTTCAGGCACACCCTGCTATCTTCTGCTACCTGGCCTCACTTCTGCATTTAAAGAGTCGCTCCTTGAATATTACGGAAAGAAAGGAGAACCTCTTAGGAGACTCGCCAGCCACCGCAGCTACTTGAGAGATAAAAGAGGTGACAGGAAAGAAAGACTTGGCCGGACCTTAAAAAAACCAACTGGAAATGAAGGAGGTTACTGCATTACTGTGCATTGCTGCGTCCTCCGGCACACACAGCCAAGCACCCTGCAATGTTGGAGAGCGGGAGGATTAGCCGCAACCCGACCAAAGCAATCTTTGCCTTATAACTAGAACCAAACTTCTGATCTTGCCTTAAATATGGCAATAATCACCCCCAGCTTCCTTTTTTTTAAAAAAAAAAAAAAGGATGAAAGAAATATCAAAAGGTCAGCAAGATGGGCAAAACAGCATTTCTCAAGAACAACTCAATCCTACGAGAAGGCTCACAACAAGAGAGCCTTTTGATTAGAAGGATTAATCACAGGTAAAAGCTTTGCATTCCCTGGAATGGCACACTTAACAGGCTGGAGATCAGCAACCATTCCTCCCTCCCTCCCACCTCCAAGAGAAAAGATCTGACTCTGTGAGGGAAACACACAGGGTGGGCCCTGAGCCAGCGTTCGTAAACGGGCAAGCCACTTCCCATGTCGGTGGCATGCAGCACAGCCCCGTCCCACCCTGTCACTGAGCAGCAGAACTTTAAAGAGCAACCGAGATAAAACCAAATCTGAGAAAAGCAAAAACACTGCTCACTGCAAAAGGGTTTTTTAGAATTTTGGCTATTTCTTTTGGATATATCATCTTTTTTTCTGCCTCAGTTTCCCTCCCTCCCCCTCTCTTTCTCTCATTCTCTCTCTCAGACACACACACTTGCATGGGTACTAGAGGCTTACATCATTGTCTTCCTAAGCAACAGCAGATTGTGTCTGAAAGCAACATAAAGGCATTCCTGTTGGCACTGATCTCCCAAGCCTCACAGCCAAGAAGCTGCCTGGACACGTTTTCCAAGTTGGACAGTTTTAAAGTCCAGGTAACCTTAAATCGTGTCACCTTAAGGGGGGTAAGTCAGAAGACACTGCGATGAAGGGAAGCCCCAAGTGATTCAGGAGATTTGTGATTTATTTTTTCCCCCATTTTTTATTAAATTAAAAACAGATAGGGATGGAGGTAAAGAGAGACTCCCCTCCCAGCTTTCTTACATTTAAAATTATACGACTCATGAGGTAGTCATTATTTTCAGGGGGAAAAGTTACCTTTCTGCAGCTACTCACCACAAATAGGGGGGGGAGGGTTTATATTAATCCTTGGACCAGTCTGCAGCACTAACCAATTTAAATTTTGTTGGGAAAGTGCATTGATTCCCCGAATTATTATGAGCCTTTTAGCAAAGATCCCAGGAAGACGTATAAAATGTGACGCTGGCTATTAATGTAGGAGAGATTGTGGACATTTCCAGAACGCGTATTTTTTTTTCCTCTTCTTAAGTTCTGAGAATTCCGCAGTGTGCTGCCATTTTCCAATTTTCCCAGCCCTCAAAACACATCCTAACAGATCAAAGGAAGAGGAACCAGAGCGAGCATTACTAGGCCAACGCTGAATTCTAAACTCTGAACCTCCACAGAACGTGGAACGTGCTTTAAGTCAGCCTGGATGGAAAAGCAAAGACGCTTTTTGATATATGAGGGGATTCTATGGGGAATTTTGAATGAAGGTGCACTGGGACTTAGCCGTGCCCTCGGCCTGTACTCACCGGCCTGCTCCAGGGCCACCAGCATGGACTGCTCGATGAGATCCCGCTCGATGAAGCTCCGGAAGTCCTCGTTGTAAACGTTCAGGTTAGGCAGCTGGAAGGTGCAGATGGGCATCTCCAACAGATGCTCGCTGCTGCCACTGCTGGTGCCGCCATTGCTGGAGACGTGGGAGCGAGCCAGCGAGACGATGGTGGAGCTGGCGTGGGAAATGCCTCGGGACAAGCGCTTCTCTGAAAGCAGAAGAGGAAGTGACAGCCGGCTGCAGAGGCTGCGTCATCGTCCTCTCCTCACTGGAGCAGGAACTCAAAACACAGGGAAAAGTCACCACGTTCCAGGCGCCGACTTGCTGTCCTTGGGATGGCAAATCGCGCCTCTATCCACAGACCGACCTTTTTCAGCATCAGGAGAGCCTTTTACCTTGAGTTATATCATCTTGGCGCTGCAGCTGTGGCCGGACGCTCCGGGCGATCTCCTTCTCCACAAATTTAAAAGTGCGACCATCGTTGAAGGAACGGGGCAAGACCCCGGCATGGACCTGCCTCAGCTGCTCAAAGTCATTCAGTGCAGCATTCAAGTCCCAGTTTTTCCCTAGGAAGACGAAGCCAGTCTAAGCAGGTTTTAAAAAGCCAACCCAATTTCCTCTTTTCCTTCGTAAGAAAATTTGGGGATCCTCCTCGCCATCTAAAGGAAATTTCCCCGCTCTCAGCCTTTCATCTCTGCTTTCTCTAATTTTTTTAGAAACAGATGCGTTCCCTTTTCTGAGCAGACCCATTCAGGGAATCTCATAAGCATCAGTATTTCACTGGATGTGAGGCTTATAGGAGACCCCCAACTATGGAATAAAATCCTATAACAGACCTCAAGATGGAGAGCTTTGGGGTGAGCTGGGGAACAACACAAAATGTAGATAATCATATAAACTGCTAGGTGGGGAGTGGCATTTTCTGAAATGAGCATATTATTTTGCAACTCAAAAAATGGATAACTAAGAGGCAAGACGTGAAGGTAGCAGTAAAAAAAATAAAAACAACTGAAGTTTTTTTACCTTCAAGCAAGTCTCTTGCCAATCCTGGCTCTGCCCCAGTTGAGCGAACAAAATCCGAGAGGACCACATCCATATCCAGGGTGATGCGATCATGAATTCCTTGCAGGCGACTGGAACCGCTGGGACATCTAACCGGGACAGTTTTTCATTCTAGAAGAAGAAAAAGAGAAGATTGCAGTTTGGCTGATTGCCACAAAGAGTGACTTTCAAGGCCATCCGAGAGATTTGCCAGTTTGACTCAATGGGAGGCCGATGGAGTTTGCACCCTCACAGCCTTGTCTCCCTGACCCCATCCACAGAGACCTAAACCCTGCCTGGCAGCATGAAATTGAAACAGTAAGGGGGCGGTTGGAAGGCCTCGGCCTTCGGAGGCAAGGCCTTGCGGATGGGCCTCGGAGTCTGGCTCTCCCACTTAGGGCTCTGAGGGGGGTGGTCTGCGCTGGTCCTGGCTGACGGTAGATTCCACCCTCGTAGGTCTTCACTTTCTAGCTAATCTTCGTTAATTTGAATTGTTTTTATTATTTACCTTTTATCTTTTTTTGTAAGCTGCCCAGTGGTTATTTCAACAGTTAGGTGGGCGGCGTATCAATGTAGTCAACAAATACTTAAGCCAGCAACAGCTGACTTTTCTCCCCAAGGCAGGCCCAGCTCCACTCCAGGTAAAAGACCGCCCTTATCACTTCCGGATAAGCATTGGCATTTTGCACAAGCCGCCTGCCAAGGGTCAGTATTAACCATTGCTGCCATCTGCCCTCAGCCTTCAAGTTGGGGAACAAACCCTAACAAACTTCTAAGCATCTTGATTTTAGGTGCTTCCCATCTGCCCACCCTCAAAGACGGCCTCCAGACAGATAAGCAGAAGAAGCACTCCGGCTTAAGGATTCCTAACGGATCCCTAAAGATCACCCTGACAATTCCAACCTTTGTTCTTCAGCCAGGCCCAGCAGTAACTTCTCTGCTGTATCAGAGAGATGAAAACAAGAGGGTAGAGATCCCTTTGCAAAGAATCCACTGGGCTGGCCTTTGTCACGCCTGACTTGCTACATCCCTGGATCAAAAAATAACACCTCAAATGACTGACATTTTTTTTAATATGTGGTAGGTACACAGAGGAGATAGGAACCTGCCAAAACGTTTAGATCTCTAAACAGAATAACATGGAAAAGGCATGACTTTCCTTAACTTGAACATGCACAATAATTATATTTTAATCTGATCTATAGGAGGTGAACAAACCACCATTCCCCATGACTTAGCAGGGGACAAAGCCATGCCCTAGATAGTAGCAGGACATCTGAAGCTGCTAGTAGTACGTTGTTCTGAATGCCGAGGCCAAGAGAGCAAGAATGCCCCCTGTGCCACGGTGCGTGATACCCCCCCCTTCACATGGGCAATGCTCTTTTGCTACCTACCTAGAACATACACAATGGTGAAAAAAAAAGTGCTATGTGGAACAAAGCAACAGATTTTGGTGGATGTAGGAGAGTAAGCTGTGCCATTCCCTGTAATATTTTTTTCCACTGAGGAAAAGGAATTGTTACCAATACGAAGCGTGGAGCTCTATCTTTTAGGATGGATAATAGGAGAAGTAAAAGGAAAGTAGAACTGGGCCACCTCGCCTTAAAAGTCGGTTAGGCAAAACATCAGGTTGACTTTTAAACAGAGGACAGTCTAAGAGGCCAGTAGGAGAAGATACGGGAGAAGTTCTTAATAATAGATAATTTCCCCATCTTTAAAACCAGGTATTACTATCCCTGGGAAATTCAAGAAGAGTGATCTGCTGTTGAAAGGAACATATCTTTCTGTTATTGTGCTAAAGTCTCTAGTCTTAATTCACCTTCCAATCAGAAACAAAGCCAGCCAAAGCAAGGAAGGAGTCTTCAGTAACCTGCCTGAATGCTGTATAAGCATGGCAAGTGACTGTATTTATTTACCAATTACCTCTGAAGAAAAGGCAACAAAAAATCAAGTAACTGCACACAAACCCATCCTTTGCAGCAGGCAAGCTTGGAAACTCAATGTATGTATGATATGTATCATCAGTCCTGTGATGATGTAATTTATTTCCTTCCTTCCTCCCTCCCTCCCTCCCTCCCTCTCTGGAGCAAGTTATTCACCTCACGTTACACCTCCCCCTAGAACTCCAGGAGGATTTCTGGGACCCTGCATGACTTCGGCAACTACACCCCGATATTCTCACCTCTATTAAGTGGATTCAGAGGCTCCAAGGAGTTCATTTTTTTGCAGAGGTGCATAGTAGGGAAAGATTCCTGCCATATCAGAACAGTCCCACCTAAGCACACATAAAGAGAAACGTGCCCAAAGACACGCGGGAGATCGGCCTAGCCTATTCCAAAGAAGAAACACTGAAACTTTTCATATGAACAGCAGAGGTTAAATTGTGTACTTTGGAATGCCGCACGGCAGTGGGAAAGAAATGGACTGCTATTCTTTGTAACAAGAATGGAATACACATCATTTCTCACCAGCAACTGTAGTTTTAAAGACAGAGAAGCTATGCCAAATAATTATTATATACATTTTTTTAAAAAGTGAGTGACTAAAGGCCACTTATATAATAAAAAATGGGTGCAGGAATGTTTGCTCATGGAATTCCAGCTGCATGTTCCAACCTACCTGTGACTATATAAATCAGTATACGATTAAAAGATTTGTGGATCACATTTTATGACTCCATATAGGGTGGAGAAGTCCACACCCCATTGGGTCCAACTTCATAACTTAACCTCTGCATCACAAAGGGGAAACGATACACGTTTGTCAGGTTTTCTTCAACTTGGCCAAAATTGTGTATAAATTGTGAATATTTCCCCTCACCTTCCATGCCAAAAAGCAGGCACAATGTAAAATGGAAAGTACTGCCAAATGTTTTCCATTTATTCTAGTTTTCAATTCTAGTTACTGAATCTTATGTTTTTAATAACCAAAATAGATTTACTTATTGCCTCCTAGGCAGCAGACAGGCGCAAGATGAAATCTGGTCTTGAACACTACTCAGAAATACATTTCTTGGTTAAGCCCACAAATCATTTTGCCTTCTCTCTCTCCTTATCCCAGTACATCAGACATAGCCTGGCCCAAATGTGTATGTGTGTGGGGGGGAGTGTTTCCATTTACAGTCCCTTGCCATGAATGGGCCTCTATTTTTAAATCCATCTCCCAGCAGTGAATTGCAGATTTAATTGATCCCTTGCAAATAATTTAGCAATGCACTGTGCAGCCCTCCCAATACAAATATTCGCCTTCATTGTAATCCCATTGCTTTCCAACCTTCAGCCACAAAAAATGTTCCCAGTCATGCAGCATTTTAACTCCAATGCATGTATAATCCAATAGCCAAACAGGATACAGTTTTATAAACCAGGAGATCCTTAACAGTCAAATATGTTTATACGCGTTTAAGATGGCTACTAACTTCCTGAGGACCTAACTGTGAGGTTTGCTTTTTAACAATAGCTATTTCTGAGCTTTGAAAAGATTCTTGACAGGCAGAAAACTAAGTACTGTTTTTTTTCTCTCTTACTTTTCTGCAGGAAAAATGACTGGAGAGGTTGTATCTTATCCCAAATTCCTATGCACCAAATGTAGAAGAGGCTCTTTCATAGAGGAGAATTCTAGAGAAATTCACTTCCGCTGTTTAAAAAGGTGAGGAAGAATTCCCTAACAACTGAAGCTTGTATCCCCCAAAGCAAGTTACATCAAGTTCATGGCTTCTTCACATACACACACGCAAAGCTGCACGGGCCATAGCCTTGAAAGAATGTTGCTTGAGAAAGGAAAGATGATGCACAAAGTTGTATCATAAATATGGGCCAAACAATTTCAATATGTACTATAGCTCCGATCTAGCCAATGTTAAAGTAGTTGGGCCAGGAGAGGCTAAAGACGCCATTCATAGTCAGGTTGCAAATCATTTTGGTTTAATATGTGTGTCAACATCCTAAACAACCTGTTGCCTAAATTCCAATCTTCAGGCCATTAACTCTTCCATACCGATTAGTACATAAAATGAGTATTCCTCTGTTATGTGCATTCAGTTATTGGCAACTATAATTTGTAGGGAAGATAGCGAGCAGCATGGATAAAAATAAACTTAAAACTAGATGACCAACTAAAAATGCAGATACTTGGAACAGTACCTATGAAAGAGAACATCACCAATGCAACCCAATGCACATAAGGCACCAGTAAAAGTATGTAACACATCTTTAAATCGATATGCATATTTATCAGCCAGATTCTTGGCTGTTTAATGTAAGTCAAATTAGAATACATATTTTTTTAAAAAGTAAAGCCTTCATTAATACCTTAGTTAGTGAATATCTATCTATCTATCTATCTATCTATCTATCTATCTATCTATCTATCTATCTATCTATCTATCTATCTATCTATCTATCTATCTATCTATCTATCTATCACCCATCTCACAATAACTAAAAATGCTTGGCAATCTTCCTAACTAAAAGAAATATATCCAGACGATTGTATTTTTATGATTATGATCATGATTTATCACTTGCTGTTCATATGTGCACTGAGAGCTTATGCACCCAAGACAAATTCCTTGTGTGCCCAATCACACTTGGCCAATAAAGTTTGATTCGATTCGATTCGATTCTCCCTATCCCTATCCTCATTCCATTCCAATTCTTGACATCCATTCAGCCAGTAGGAAATGCTTTCTGGATGCCCAATCTAAAACTCTCCCCGCATTCCATCAGAGAGGGTGTTTTACTATGAGGGCACCCTCATGGAAAAGCCTTGTTTTCTTAGTAAAGGAAAGGATGGAGCAAAATAGGCAGCTACTCTCCTGTGTGAGAAATAGTAGGCCTCTCCTCAGTTTTGCTGGGGAAGGGGGCAGAAGGGTGCTGCTGCCCTCCTTTCCTGCTTGAGGTGCTTCCTGGATGCACTGGAAAAATGCTGGATGCCACAAGGGGCTTGGCTCTCAGGACCCCTGGTAACAAAGGTGTCCTTCTATGGAGGCCTGGACTCCTTCCCTTGAGGGGCAGCTGGGCCCAGGGACTTTGCAAGACAAGAGGGATTCCAAGATAAGAGCTATTACACAGCTGGATCCACAGACCTCTTCCATTTGCCTCTGGCATACAAAGGTAGACACAAATCTGCCATTCAGCTTAAGTGGCCATCTGTACCAAACATTCTTCTTCCACAAAATAAGCACTAAACATAAGCATTAACAGATATTTTAAAAAAAACTCCAGATACTTCACACAACCTTCACTGACCGCTCCTAGGAATTTTGAACGGTAATTCCTAACTCTGTACAGTACTGTTATTTTACAAAACATGCAGGAAAGTCCTCACTGCTTGTAGAAATTTCTGTTCTATGAGGTGGAGGAGTCAGCACACAAATGGCTGAAATTCTTGAGATTCCAAAGCCCCACCAAATTCTCATCCTCCACAGTCAAAGTCGTAGAGATGCCTCCCACTTCGGCATTTATTCTGTCTTGAATGGTAAAATTAAG
Organism: Protobothrops mucrosquamatus; assembly: GCF_001527695.2. Taxonomy (NCBI): domain Eukaryota; kingdom Metazoa; phylum Chordata; class Lepidosauria; order Squamata; family Viperidae; genus Protobothrops; species Protobothrops mucrosquamatus. Next base: position 494,711 of record NW_015387055.1, on the reverse strand, counting down.
TAGCGAATGCTTTCAGCCTTTAAACGGTTCAAGGTGGAGGAGCCGAGAATAAAGCAGTTTCTCTGTGGTACTATATCACCATCCGTCCACCTGACTAAGGCTTATCAGTACACTGCTGCTTTCTTGGGTTCTTGGCAGAGGCTGGATCAATAATATACTAAAGGGTCCGATTAGAAGACTGCTGCCAGAAACACAAAAGGGCAGCCAAGATCAGAATGGGACCAAGCAAATATTCAGAACAGATGGCCGCGCTGATTACATCTAGGGTTGAGCCTACTCACAGACAAGCTAGTCTTCAAGCAAGATCAGAGGTTAAAGTGAAAGTTGATGGGTCACCTCAACTGCTCCAAAAATCACCACTGGCCTCACAGAAAGAGGAAGATGTATTGACTCAGAACCCACACTTTACCCTCTGAATGAAGCAAATACAAACAAGAAAGGAAGTCGGACCATCCAGGATCTCCATGAAATCCCTTGTGGAGAGGTTAACTTAAGGACAGAGGACTCATCACAGTTCTGGCTCTGCCCTGTCCCGCCTGCCTGTGGATTCACCAGACAGCTGGAAGGGCCCTACAACGGGGGGCCCAAGGATCTCAGTTTTCAGCACTGCAGGCAGAGTCAAACCCAGAGCAAATGGACCTAGGTCAGCAGAGGTTGGAGCCGGCATGCCTTGGTGCAAGGAAGCTGCTTGAGCCTTTAGGACAGTGATGGCGAACCTTTTAGAGACCGAGTGCCCAAACTGCACCCCAAAACCCACTTATGCATCATCGGGTGCCGGGTGGGTGTGGCCCATTGGCTGGGTGTGGCCCATTGGGTGGGCGTGGCTGTGGTGGTAACAGCAGACTGAGTGGTACTAAAAAGTTCAATCAATCAATTTCAACTTTGCAAGATCTTTTTTTTCCCCCGAGGTTGAAATTTACAGATTGAACCTTTTTTTTTTTTTTTTTTTGCACATGGCAGCGGAGGCCTAAAGCGAAAAGATTTTATAAAACCCAGCTGAAGGCCTAGGACTGGGGTGACGGTGCGCGTGCCCACAGAGAGGCCTCTGAGTGCCGCCTCTGGCACCTGTGCCATAGGTTCGCCACCACTGCTTTAGGAGAACGAATGGCTGTCATCCTTCAGCAGCAGGGCACAGGATGCAGAACAGCCCCAATCCTGGTTCTACCGTGGGTCTGGGTGGGAAAGGCTGCACTGCTCCAAACCTCGGGAGCCAGCCAGCCAGCCACCCACCCCTGTTCAGTGCCAAAGCCAGGCTGAGCTGGCTAGATCAGCACTATGACTCACTGCAAGGAAGTCCCTGGCACGGTCTTTTTCTTTCAGAAAGGCTCCTGGGATAGGCAGACTGCTCAGCTGAAGAGCATGCCCTGCGTAAAGGCTTGGCTCTCTTAAAGACACCAGGTCTTTCCTAAGCAGGCTTTGTGCTCCCACAACCAGGTCTTTCCTAAGCAGGCTTTGTTTGGACGGGCGTGTTCTGTGCCAGAGGAACAGGGCTCGACTGGCAGGCGCTCACCTGCCAAAGGCACAGAAATCTTCCTAGACGAGCCCCGCGGATTTCATCACATCCCTCGCGATCAAAGGCTGCAGGAGTCAAGAAACACAACTCCTTGCCCAGAAGACTCGTGCTTTGCTTTGCTCCCAGGAAGACGGAGGCAGGCGAGAGAAAAGAGGCCAAGTGCCCGGGCAGGGACTGGGCACATCCAGGGCTTCATTTCCCTCCTTCCCTCCCTGCCTCCCTTGAAGACTTTCCCACTTCCAGTAACGGCACCGTTGCAAGGACTCCTCTAATCTAGGAGTCAGCGTTCACACGCCGGAGGAAGATCCGTGTCGCGCACCCCCCCCTCCCCCGCGCAGCCTCCCCTCCCCCCTGGGCGGAAAGGCGGCCCCGGCCCTCCCGAAGCGAAAGTGCGGAGGAGGCCCGGGAGCTTAGCCGGAGTCTTCCCCGGCCGAGCCCGGGGGGGGAAGCCGCCAGGCGACGAGCGGCCCGGAGGCGCCCCAGCCCCGACGACCGCCGGATCCATCCGATCCCGGGCGGAGAAGGCTCCGGCAGGGAAGGTGGGTGGGTGGGTGTGGCCGGTGGGCCCCGGACGGGCGTCGCGGCGGCGGCGGCGGCTCTCTTACCCCGCTCGTCCTCGGCGGCCGCCGCCATCCCGGCTCCGAGGAGGGCCCAGACCGGGAGGCGGAACCTCGGCCGGATGGCCTCCCGGAGACCGACCGGAAGGAGCGGGGGGGGGGCAGGAGGAAGAAGAAGAGGGCGGCGGCGCCCCTTTTCCGCCCGATCCAGGCCCCGCTCGCCCGGCCTCTCTCTGCGCGTGCGTCGCTGGAGCGTCCCCGGCTCTCTCTCTCTCTCTCTCTCTCTCGCCCCGGAACTCCGGTGCGCTGGATCCTCTGTTTCGCCCGGAGGTGTTTCTCGGATGCCACCGGCCAATCTCGCGCGCCCGGGCCGTGAAGGGGGGGGGCTGGGGGGGATTCGCCCGCCCCGCAGCCGGGAGGGAAGGGCTCGTGGCGGACCCCCCCCCCCGCTCGCCCGTCTGCTTCCTCCGGCTCTCTGCGGGCGCCCCTTCCTCCCGACTCGGGGCAGGGGCTTCCGGGAACGCGGCGCCCAGGGCGGGAGCAACCTTGGCTCTTTTATGACTCGTGGACTTCAACTCCCAGAATTCCTGAGCCAGCATGAGGGAAACTTTGGCCCCCTCATGACTGGTGGACTTCAACTCCCAGAATTCCTGAGTCAGCCATGGCTCAGCTTGGAAACCTCTCCCTTTCCCCTCAGCATGGCTGGCTCAGGAATTCTGGGAGTTGAAGTCCACCAGTCCTAAAAGAGCCAAGGTTGCCTACCCCCGAGCTAGAGCCATCCGGGACAGGGGAAGGGGCCGCGGAGGAGAACGCCGCTCGCGGGGAGGCGTCGTTAAAGAGAGGGCTGCGGTCCGCCTCCCAACCCAAGGGGATTCCTCCACGGGTGCCTTTCCCCACCTTAGGCTCGGCCAGCTTTACCCAAACTAACCTCGTCGGCAGGACCTGTTCTCGGGGATGCGTACTGAACCGGTTGACCTGCCGGCCGGTTCCCTAGTAGTGAACCCTGGGATTCAGTGGGATAGGCCGCGTTACGATGTTTGTGTGGACTTTTATGTGGCTGCTTTTCCAGAAGCGTTGGATGCAGCGCCATACAACTGACTAGCACTGGTGAGATTACCTAGTTTGGGTAATGAAACGTCTGCAACAGAAACAATCCAGCTCAGAGAGCACCGAGGACCCCGATCCTTTCCTCTCTGTTACCTCTCTTTTAATGCAAAAAAGTTAGCTGGCACACAGTGATGCAAAAGTGCAAATCCAGTAACCAAACTGCATAAATTTTGTAAGTGCCGTGTTACTGCCGAGCAAGTGGCAAAAGTGAGCTTTCAGATAATATAGTGCTGTACGGATGAGTATACCTGCCTTCATCAGAACTGCGGACAGGTACCTTTTCCTGCATGAATGAGTGCACAGGCATTGTAACTAAGGAGGACATCTGCCCAAAAGATACACCACATAATATTTGGAGTCATATTCCGTGACTAATATTACATTGCTTTAAAATAGTGAAAATGTACATTACAAATATATTCATATTCACAGTCAACTTCTTCCTCAAGCATTCAGAAAAATAATTAAAATGCTTACTTCATTTCCTGAAAACAACAAGGCCTCAACTTGGGTGAACCTCCAGAAAAAGAAAGTTCCGGAGCAGAGGATTCTTTGCTGTTTCACACGGCTCTTCTCAAGAAGAAGAAATAAATCTTGGTCTCAGGACCTCAGTGCTTATCTTCCCATTCAGCTTGAAAGGCTAACCTTCACCCTTGGAAATCGCTGCTGCTATGAAATGATAAAATATTTGTCCCTGCCAACAGTTTCTTAGAAACAACAACACACCAGTGGGCAGAGCCCTTTGGCACTCAAGACCCCTGTAAGGAGAGGGACGGCATGTCCCATGGGACCGAAGTGCTTGGCATTCTCCTGATCGTGGGCTGTCCGTAGTGCTGACAGTCCAAGCTGGCGGGATATGTATGGGGTCAGCTCTACAGTTTGGGCTGTCTTTCTCCAAGGCTGGGAGGATGGGTCACCTTGAAGACAAAAATTAACACTTGTGGCGTGTTTCTCAGCCCCTGGATTAAAAAGCCAGCCTACACAGGGAGCTCAGAGTAACCAGATCTTTTTTGATGATGTTGTTTCCAAAGGCTTGCCCGGTAGTGTGGCCATCGTGGCCAGCAGGTCAAGTAGAGTCATGCAAAACATTTCAAAAATGATTGTCCTGTGTAGGTAACGTAGAGCTGTGTGCCTGCAGTGAGTGCTTTAAAATGTATTCATTTTTACTTGCATTTTATTTCAGTAGTTTTTTAGAGGAGAGGTTTTATTTCAGAGGAAATGTAATCACTCTTCTCATACAATTCTGTGCTCTGGAAATATTTATCTGCCTCTCTTATTTTCTGTGCCTGCATGACACAGTAATTGAAGGATCCAGCCTGGTTTCAAATTTCTTCTCAGGCATGAGGAAGAAGTAAAATCAAACTTTTCTTCAAATATCCATTTGTTTTAATCCCACCTTTATTATTTTTATACATATCTTAAGGAGGCAAACGTACCTAATGCTCCTTCTCCTCCTGTTTTTCCCCACAACCACCCTGTGAGGTGGGTTGGGAATAAGAGAAAGTGACTGGTCCAAAATCACCCAGGTGGCTTTCATGCCTCAGAAGGGACTAGAAACTCAGGGCTTCCCGATTTCTAGCTCGTTGCCTGGACCAAACTGGCTTCCCAGTTCCGTCTTCTTGGAGGTCTCACGGTGTCCCTTTGATGGGAAGAGACGGCATAGGTGGGTTGATTGCTTTTACGCCCCTGCAGGCTCTGTCCCTTGGGTCACAGCTTCCACGATACCCCTGGCATCGTCCAATAACTCCCATCTCAAAATTAATCCTCCTGATCCTAAGTCACAAAAAACGAAGAGGCACAAACCTGTCTCCAGTCAAAGTAGAGAGCTAAGAGGGGCTGGTCACATGGCCACCTCAGCCGACCCAGAGAGTGAATTGTTGCCTTTGTGTTTTTTTTTTCCCCAGCCGTTGTTGTTTATGTCCCGGACAAAAAGACCATTTGTCATCTCTGTGGACAAGGGGAAAAGTCCGGCAAAGAAAGGAGAGCCTGTGCAAGGCTGATGGGCCCAAATTTTGTTTTCTTGAGCTTTTTAAAAATGAAACGCTTGGGGTTTTTTTTGTTGTTTCTGATGCAATGTTTATGCAAAAGGGAGCTGGAGAAGGGGGGGTGAAAAAGTCTTTTATCGGTCATTTGCACAGATCAATAGGAATGAAGAGTTTAATGAAGAGAAGGACGAGGGGGGACATGATAGCAGTGTTCCAGTATCTCAGGGGCTGCCCCAAAGAAGAGGGAGTCAAGCTCTTCTCCAAAGCGCCAGAAGGCAGGACAAAAAGAAACGGATGGAAACTGATCAAGGAGAGAAGCAACCTAGAACTAAGGAGAAACTTCCTGACAGTGAGAACAATTAACCAGTGGAACAGCCTGCCTCCAGAAGCGCTGAATGCTTCAACACTGGAAGTTTTTAAGAAGAGACTGGACAGCCATTTGTCCGAAATGGTATAGGGTTTCCTGCCTGAGCAGGGGGTTGGACTAGATGACCTTCAAGGTCCCTTCCAACTTTACTATTATTATTATTATTATTATTATTATTATTATTATTATTATTATTATTATTATTATTATGAGAGTTGTTTGCACTTGGTTGGGGCTGAGCCAGAAGGACTGGCAAGTGCCGGACCAGATACTTGTCCCAGAATGAGAGAGAGAGAGAGAGAGAGAGAGAGGGAGACTGCACCCCCTCTTGGGTGCACAGACCTCTTGGATGCCACACACATACACCCCCACACACTCCCCTCCCTCCCCCCCAAATGCCTTCACAGGGAAGTAAAAATCAGCATTTCTTCTCAGCCTTCCAGCAGGGAGGGAGGGAAGGAGGGGGGAGACCGGGGCTGTTGCGGCCTCGCGGCGCCCTCTGGCGGCAGGCGCCGGGAGTTCAGCCGAGCGCGGCTGCTCCCCCTCCGGGCGAGAAGCGCAGCCGGGCCGCGGAGAAGCCGAAGCAGCGCAGGCGCGCTCCGGCCCGGCGAGGAGGCTGCTGGGGGCTGTAGTTTGAGCCGCTTAAAGCGGTGGGGGGGGGAGACTGCTGCTCCCAGGCAGGCAGGCAGGCAGGGCGGGGGTGCGGCTCGGGCTCTTCCCCGCGCGAGGAAAGCGGGGGCGCGGAGGGTCCCGGCGGGGTCCGAGGGGCGCCGGCAGGATGAACGTGGTGCTGGCGGTGAAGCAGTACGTCTCCCGCATGATCGGCGACAGCGGGGCCGGCATGAAGGTGCTGCTGATGGACAGGGAGACGGTGAGCCCCGGGGGAGGGGAGGGGGGTGTCAGCGCAGCGGGGGGGGCGTTTCGTAGCCCCCCCAAAGCCTCCCCGCCGGCTCGAGCTCTTCCCTGCCTCGCTTGTGCTAGACCAGCATCGTGAGCATGGTGTACACGCAGTCGGAGATTCTGCAGAAGGAGGTCTACCTCTTCGAGCGCATCGACTCGGCCAGCCGGGAGAGCACGAAGCACCTGAAAGCCATCTGCTTCCTCCGGCCCACCAAGGTGAGCCTGCTCCCCGCTCCGGAGGGCCTGTCGCTGGGGGGGGGGGCTTCTGCCCTCCCCCCCCCGCCCTGTGCCTCTGGCATCTGCCATTCGACGTGACTCTGCTCCCCAAAGTGCAGCCGGGGGGGGTCTCCTCCTCCTGCCAGGGTGCCAGAGCAGCGTCCATCAGTGGTGCTGTCAGATGCTTTGCACGCCCCGAAGGGGTATGTGGTCCTCTGGGTAGATTTATTTTTTTCCTGAATAAAAGCAATTATACTTTCTACTACTTAACGGGTTTGCTGCTAGTTGGCTGATCTTTCCACTTTTTTTTCTTTTTTTGGGATTTGTTTCCCACCCTAGGAAAATGTTGGGTATCTTATCCAGGAGTTGCGGAGACCCAAATACAGCTCCTATTTTATTTGTGAGTACACCAGCATATTCTCTCGTGTATAACTTATGGCAGGACTGGGGGGGGGGTTTGTGTACGTGTGTCCCTGCGGCTGCTTCTCCCGGAGACAGTTATCCTGTTTTCACTGGGCAGCATTGGGGCAGCAAGTGTGCACTGGCTGGGGGGGGCTAGGGGGGAAGACTGGATGTGCTGCAGGTGCTTCGCTCCACTTTTCCTCCTGCCAGCATTTCTTCTTCGTCTTGGCTGGGGGGGGGCTTTTAGTTTGTTCACCTGGAGGGGGGGCAGCTACGCAGGGGAAGTATTCAATTTAGTGTACATTTCAGTGTACATTTAGTGTGCAGCTGACCTCACTGCCCAGCTGCACACTAATAATAATGTTGGAAGGGACCTTGGAGGTCATCTAGTCGAACCCCCTGCACTTGTCCCTCTCTTTGTTCTTTTTGCACTGCGACATTTTGGTGAACTTTCAAAAAAGGCTGTTCTTCTCTGCTGGCTGCTGATCAAGCTCTCATTTCAGATTTCAGCAATGTGATCAGTAAGAGTGACGTCAAGTCTTTGGCAGAAGCTGACGAGCAGGAAGTGGTGGCTGAAGTGCAGGTATGTGCTACCCAGACCCCACACTGGCTTTTGGGAGTCGTGGAGGTGTTTTAGAAGCAGAGAACCAAACCCACAATCGGACAAAGGCTTTTAAACAAATTTGCTGGTTGTGCAGAAGGCCAGGTCTACCGCTCTCTGCTTCCAGGGACTTGACTGAGTCATAACCCAGTTTGTTGCTAGCACGGCGGTCTTTTTTTCTTTTGGTAGGAATTCTATGGAGATTACATCGCTGTGAATCCACACGTGTTTTCTCTCAACCTCCCTGTCTGCTGTCAGGTAAGCGGTCCAGGAATGTGGGGGAGAAAACTTCCAGTGCCACCCCCTTTCAGGAGTCCATCTCTGAGTCTTTGGGCTGACTGGGCAAAATAATAATAATAATAATAATAATAATAATAATAATAATAATAATAATAATAATAATAATAATAATAATAATAATAAAGTTGGAAGGGACCTTGGAGGTCATCTAGTCCAACCCCCTGCTCAGGCAGGAAACCCTATACCATTTCAGACAAATGGCTGTCCAGTCTCTTCTTAAAAACTCCCAGTGTTGGAGCATTCAGCGCTTCTGGAGGCAGGTGGTTCCACTGGTTAATTGTTCTCACTGTCAGGAAGTTTCTCCTTAGTTCTAGGTTGCTTCTCTCCTTGGTGAGTTTCCATCCATTGCTTCTTGTCCTGCCTTCAGGTGCTTTGGAGAAGAGCTTGACTCCCTCTTCTTTGGGGCAGCCCCTGAGATACTGGAACACTGCTATCCTGTCCCACCTCGTCCTTCTCTTCATTAAACTAGACATACCCAACTCCAGCAGCCGTTCCTTATATGCGTTAGCCTCCAGTCCCCTAATCATCTCTGTTGCTCTTCTCTGTACTCTTTCCAAAGTAATAACAACAATAATAATAATAAAATTGAATGGGATCTTGGAGGTCATCTAGTCCAACCCCCTGCTCAGACAGGAAACCCTATACCATTTCAGATAAATGGCTGTCCAGTCTCTTCTTAAAAACTTCCAGTGTTGGCGCATTCACCGCTTCTGGAGGCAGGTTGTTCCACTGGTTAATTGTTCTCACTGTCAGGAAGTTTCTCCTTAGTTCTAGGTTGCTTCTCTCCTTGGTGAGTTTCCATCCATTGCTTCTTGTCCTGCCTTCAGGCGCTTTGGAGAATAGCTTGACTCCCTCTTCTTTGGGGCAGCCCCTGAGATACTGGATCATTGCTATCATGTCCCCCCTTGTCCTTCTCTTCCTTAAGCTAGACATACCCAATTCCAGCAGCTGTTCCTTATATGCTTTAGCCTCCAGTCCCCTTAGTCTGCTCTTAAAGCGCTCTCTCCCAACACTTACTTGGGGCCGAGCCTGGGCAGCTGTTTTGCAACTCTCGGCCGTTTTGTGTTTCCAGGGCCGCAACTGGGACCCGGCCCATTTGTGCAGGACTGCTCAGGGCCTCACCGCCTTGCTTCTTTCCCTGAAGAAGTGCCCCATGATTCGTTACCAGCTCTCCTCTGACTTGGCTAAGAGGCTGGCTGAAAGCGTCAAGGTACGGCTTTATGTTCTCCCTATTTGGGAGACACCCCCCCCAAAGCCTTTGGCATTCAGACCGCTTATCTCTGGGCTTTTAGAGCGCTGGCCTTCTGGGCGGCTGCCCCCTTTAACGGAGGGATCCCTTTTGCCCCAAACAGCAAGTGATCACGAAAGAGTACGAGCTGTTTGACTTCCGTCGCACCGAGGTCCCTCCGCTGCTGTTGCTCCTGGACCGCTCGGACGACGCCATCACTCCGCTTCTGAACCAGGTGAGTGGTTCAGCCACAAGAGCTGCAGAGGCTTTGAAGGGCCAGCTGTGCCACCACGGTTGGAGTCTTCAGGGCAATAGGGTGTGTGTGTGTGTGTGTTTCTTCCTCAAACAGCACCTCAGGAGCAATGACTGCCGGTCTCTCCGCTTTTCTCCCTCTCTGTCTAGTGGACGTACCAAGCCATGGTTCACGAGCTGCTGGGAATTAACAACAACCGCATTGATCTCTCACGGGTCCCAGGCATCAGCAAAGACCTGCGGGAGGTGGTCCTGTCTGCTGAGAACGACGAGTTTTATGCCAGTGTAAGGAGTTGGGCTGCAAATCTGCATTTGCGGATTGTGGATTCCAGTTCCGCCACCGGGTTCTGTTTCCCCTGCCACCAGTTGAGGCTTCGGATTAAAACTTGGATTATCGGCTCTGCCAGAGCCGTGAGTTGGACGGACCCTGGACTAGTCATCCAATAGCTGGATTTATGCATCACCCTTAATATGGTTGTTCAGAGGCCTGAATCCAGCCGGTGATTTAACAAACCGTGGCTTACTGCGATATGTATAATCAGCCAAGTTTGGCCAAATGTCGGGTCGCTCCAACATACAATTGCGGCGCGTGTGGCCGCATGGAAAGCACTTTTAATTAGGTGCTTCCAGTTCCACATTTTCGAATGCTCTTGCCTCGCTGCCTGGGGTCCTTTTGTTCAGGAGCAAGTGGCCCAGCCTCTCCTGAGAGCCAGCTGACCGATTGCAATACTCCTTCGTGGCAGCTGGGGTGGGAGACGGGCTAGGCTCTCGCTGACCGGGGCACTCTGACCGGGGCTGACCGGCAGCTGGGGTGGGAGACGGGCTAGGCTCTCGCTGACCGGGGCACTCTGCAGCTTTCCCAACCTGTGAGGGGTTGGGCCTCCGGGGTCTCCCTCTTCAAATGGCTTCCCTTCGCCTCTCTTCAGAACATGTACCTGAACTTTGCGGAAATTGGCAGCAATATCAAGAACCTGATGGAGGATTTCCAGAGGAAGAAACCGAAAGAGCAGCAGAAACTAGAGTCGATTGCAGACATGAAGGTTAAGCGAGGGGGCGGGTGGGACGTTCCCCCCCCCACAGTCTAGCCCTGCTTGCTCAGCTGTGGGCACAGGAGCGTGTGCACCTGAGAGTTGGGGTGGTGGGGGGGTGGTGAAGCCTGCTTTCAATGCAGGAGTTCCCCATGACGAGTTGGCTCAGAGCAGGGCTGTGGAGTCGGTTAGTTCCGACTCCGACTCCTCAGTTTTTTGTACTTCCGACTCCGATTCCCCGACTCCGACTCCCCGACTCCGACTCCTCTGTATTAATAAGCTAACAATCGGAGTTTACAAGTTTTTATAGCCTTAGCTGAATGACAGCAGTTTTTCCAATGGTTTACAGCTTCAGTCTTGAACTATTGACCCCTCCCTTCCCTTCACTTATACAAGTGTCTCTAGTCCTGCAAAAAACATATTTACTTAATCCCTTATCAGTGAGAGGCTAGGTTACCCATGGGCGCTGCTGCGTTCCCTGTAACAGCAGAACACAACACTATGGAAAGTATAAGTATTGCCGCTCCTAATTGTGCGTTGCGTGCCATATAGTGAAGCACATGAAAAGCATGCTTCTTCACGGTCACTTAACGTGTTCGTTTTGCGGTTACGTGAGGCACTGCATGCATTGGTCTTTATTCTTACAGTAGAGAAGTCATTAATTATAGCTTTTTGTGAATTGGGACATTTAAACTTGCTTTTTTTTTAATTCCAATCTAAATTTAGTAGGAGTCGGAGTTGGTGCATTGTTTGCCGACTCCGACTCCGACTCCAGGTACCCAAAATTTCCTCCGACTCCGACTCTGACTCCACAGCCCTGCTCAGAAGAGACCTTTGCCCGGTCAGCCAGGAGCCTTTCCTAAAGCTCTCCCTTCCCCTTCCAGGCCTTTGTGGAGAACTATCCCCAGTTCAAGAAGATGTCTGGCACCGTCTCCAAGCACGTGACGGTGGTAGGGGAGCTCTCCAGGCTGGTGAGCGAGAGGAACTTGCTGGAGGTGTCCGAGGCCGAACAGGAACTGTCCTGTCAGAATGACCACTCCGGGGCTCTGCAGGTACCTGTGGGGCCCTGCTCCCGCACGCCAAAGGGTTAGGCCACAGGCTTGACACTCCCGTGCTACTGCTGCTGCTGCTTCCCGCGCTCTTAAGGGAAGTCAGTGTCCTACCTTGTCACGCTAAGCCAATATGTGTTAGCCACGAGTGGGAAGGGGCTCTTTTCATTGGGTCCCACCGTGGCCATTCAGGTGCCATTGATAATTGAGTTTTATATCGCAGCTGCCGTAGCCGCTGCCTCTGGGGATGGTTTTAAGAACAGAAATTGGTCTTGCCTGAAAGTAGTGCCGTTGCCAGCATCGCACAAATAGGTGGATAGGCAGGGTATTTAATTTCATCATTTCTTTTTTTTTTTTTTTTTAATTTCAGTGCACTTTGTATATTTATATCTCTACTCGCAAATATCTGAAGTCATCAGATATAACTATAGAAATGATTTCATACAACATACATTTCTCCTTAGAATTCTATTTTGTTCATCGCGGTCTTTCTAAATTTTATTGGAAGATTGAATCACATTGTTACACGTTCACTGGAAATTTCTGAGGAATAGGAAAAAAATTTAGCGCAGTGATGGCGAGCCTTTTAGAGACCGAACTGTGCCCAAACTGCAACCCAAAACCCACTGATGCATCGTCGGGTGCTGGGTGGGCGTGGCCCATTGGGTGGGCGTGGCCCATTGGGTGGGCATGGCTGCGGTGGTAACAGCAGGCTGGGTGGGACTAAAAAGTTCAATCAATCAATTCCAACTTTGCAAGATCTTTTTTTTTTCCCACGAGAAGTTGAAATTGACTGATTGATTGAACCTTTTTTTTTTTTTTTGCACACGGCGGTGGAGGCCTAAAGCAAAAAGGTTTTATAAAACCCAGCTGAAGGCCTAGGACTGGGGCGACGGCGCACGTGTCCACAGAGAGGGCTCTGAGTGCCGCCTCTGGCACCCGTGCCATAGGTTCGCCACCACTGGTATAGCGTATCTTCTTGAGACACGGCCTTCCTGCTCTGCTTAAGGTCCTGGGCAGTCTTGAGAGCGGCGGTCCTCTTCTCTCTCCGTAGAGCATTCGACGCCTCCTGCAGAACCCCAGAGTGACCGAGCTGGATGCCGTTCGGCTGGTGATGCTCTACGCCCTCCGTTACGAGCGACACAGCAGCAACAGCCTTCCAGGCCTCATGCTGGATCTCAAGAACCGGGGTGTTTCCGAGAGGCTTCGCAAGGTAAACGGCCTAAGGGACGAAGCTGACCTTTCCGGCTGGTTTAATTCTGCTTTCTGGGTTTGGCTAAAGTCAGGAGCTTCTTGAAATCTCTGTGGAAACCTGCAGGTGGGCAGGCAGAATGTCCAACAGTCGGGCCGTATTCAAGTCTTAAAAGTGATCCTCCCCCCCCACTTCTTGAATAGCTGGTGCCTGCCATTACCGAATACGGAGGGAAACGGGTTCAATCAAGTGACCTCTTCGACCCAAAGGATGCAGTGGCCATTACCAAACAGTTTCTCAAAGGGCTGAAGGTATTTTTGTTTCTGTTATTCTTAGCTATATCCGTATTATGGTTATAGTTGCTTTCTTAACTCGGCATGTGGGTGGCTTACGAAAGAGCCAAGTGAAATGGGATGCCTGTGCAATAAATGACGCAGTGAAGGAGGGTTATGTTTGTATATGAAAATGCAAAAATGCAGTGAATTGCATCAGCGCCCCGAGATGGGGGGCTGAATTCCCTCTTGTCATTCTAAATGTCTCCTCCTGATTAGGGGGTTGAGAATGTGTACACGCAGCACCAACCTTTGTTGCACGAGACTCTGGATCAGCTCATCAAGGGTAAACTGAAAGACAACCAGTATCCGTATCTGGGCCCTAGCAGCCTACGTGACAGGTAACAGGACATCAGGTGTTTGGGGAGGGGAGGGGGGGAATCCTTTTGCTCATACACGGCTGATTTAGACCCTCCGGAGGGCTAAATTCGATCGGGCAGGTAATGAATTCAGTATTTGCAATGATCATTGAGGTTCTTTTAACGCAGGGGTACTCAACCTTGGCTCTTTTATGACTCGTGGACTTCAACTCCCAGAATTCCTGAGCCAGCTGGCTCAGGAATTCTGGGAGTTGAAGTCCACGAGTCATAAAAGAGCCAAGGTTGACTACCCCTGTTTTAACGTATGAAATGTTAATGGTCCCTTAATTGAGATGCTGTTGCTAGAACCGTGGCATTCTCTCGATGCGAGGGACTACAACACCCATCTCTCCTCCCTGCCTGTCTTGCAGGAGGGACGCCTGAATGGAGGAAGCGCAAGCTAAGGAGATGAGTCCACCTTAGTTTGGGGCAGGAGGTTGGGAAGGATTGCGGAGCCCTCTCGTGGATTGTAAAATACTGCTTTTTGAGAACTGAAATACCAAGTTTATGGAATAAACTGGAAAATTTCCCCCCATAATTATTGGACCACTAGCTGTACCCGGCCACGCATTGCTGTGGCTCAGTCTGGTTAAATAAAAAAGAAAGAATTGGAAATTTGGAAATCGTAAATGGATCGTAAATCTGGAAACATTGAAATGGAATCGTAAAATCATAGCGTGTGTTGCTTTTACGTCCAACAGATGGTGCTGTTTTTCAACAAAAGCATGTTTTTACCTGTCACAGGTGTGACATCTATATAATAGTAGGTATATAAAAACACGCGCATATTCGAATGCAACGTTGTGTCAAATTTTCAAAGCAATCGGTGAAGAACTTTCAGAGATTTAAGATTTTGAACAAACGAACATTTACATTTTTATTTATATAGATTAGGAGCCATAACAACAGAGACGTTAAAATTAGAATTATATCATTTTATAGTATTAAATTTACAAGATAACGGCTTTGCTTGGAACCGCATATACATTTCGGCAGCGTTGGAGGCAAAGCCTGGCCCGGCCCTAAACGAACAGCCTTTCCCAAGTAGTGGCCTTCAAAAGCAGCTCCGTGCAGACGCTGAGAGGCAAGCCTCTGCAAAGATGGCTTTGTCCACCAAGCCTTGCCTGGTCAGAGGGCAAGAGGTCGTGCAGCTGCAAGAGAAGCTTCCGGAAGAGGGGCGGCTCTTCTCCAAAGGAGTTTCTTGGGTCAGGGTGGTGCTCTCCAGCTAAGAGGGCAGCCCCTTGTCCCCCTTTCTGCCCTTTTTCTGAGCCCTCTGCCCGTGTTCGTTGCAGGCCACAAGACATTATCGTCTTCATCATTGGTGGGGCCACTTACGAGGAGGCGCTGACGGTGTACAACCTGAACCGCACCACCCCTGGTGTCCGGATCGTGCTGGGGGGGACGACGGTGCACAACACCAGGAGGTGAGTTGAAGGGGGGGGCAGAGCCGTCGCCGTCCTTTCCCTTAATCGGGGAACGCTGGCAAAGGTCTAGTTTTCACTGCCTGGTCTGTGTCCCCTTTGGAGAGTCCTACTTTCCTTGCTTGGTTCTCGGCTTCAGTGCAAACCCCCTCCCTTGTTCCCACTTTTGGTCTACTTGCCTTTGGCCCCTGTGTGCCCTCTCTGACCCAAATCCTGCCCACTTGGCCCAGCCCAGACATTGCCCTTTGGAGCCAGCCGGCGAGAAACTCGCTCCTTTTTTTTTTTTAATTCTTCCTTGGTGTCTTTCGGTCTTCCCCCAGTTTCCTGGAAGAAGTGTCCGCTGCTGGCTTTCGAGGACGGGGCGCAGAGAGTTCGCAGGGGATGGGCCAGGCTGCAGCCAGGCGGCTGAACTGAGGCAGCACCGCCATTGGCTCCTCCCGAGCCATCTCAGACCGAAATCTGTCCGACTTCAGGTTTCTCTTCACGTACCATAGCCAGCCAGCGCAGATGGGATGGAGGCTATGGTTCTTCTCTCTCTCTCTCTCCTTCTCTCCCTCCCTCTCTCTCTTCTCCCCCCCCCCACTCTCTTTTAGATAATTTTTAATTTGAACAGGAATGCGTAGGAGCCTTCCCGACTGCTTCTTTGGAAAACCGCACAGTCTGCTGTTCGTGTCTCCCTTTCAGGGTCACTTCTCTGCTTGTTGCCTGCCTCATGGGCTGAGAGCTGCTATGGGAGCCCCCGAGTCCCCCCCCCTGTGAACTCCCAATAAAAGGACGCTGTGCTTTTATGGCAGAGAGAGATCATCTGGACTTCTTTTTTAAATGAGTGACTCTCTCTCTCTCTCTGGAAGCGCTGCAGGCTAGCCGATGGGCCAGAGAATGGGGTTGTGACATTGAGGCCTCCTGAAGACATCAGAGAGTGGGGGGCCGTGGGGGAGGATGGAGCTCTTCTGCCCCGTGGCTTCATCTGGCCCTCTTAAGAGCACAGTAGAGCTTGCTGTGGAGTGCAGGAGGGCCCAGAATATTCTTGGCACCCTCTCAAATGCAGGGTTGAATTTTTAAATACTTGTTTGTATTTCCAACTAGCTGTACCCAGCCACGCGTTGCTGTGGCTCAGTCTGGTAAAAGCGTGTGTTGCTTTTACGTCCAACAGATGGCGCTGTTTTTTTTCCAAAAACATGTTTTTAATCTGTCACAGGTGTGACATCTATATCATAGTAGGTATATAAAAACACACGCGTATTCGAATGCAACGTTGTGTCAAAATTTCAAAGCAATCGGTGAAGAACTTTCGGAGATTTAAGATTTTGAACAAACGAACATTTACATTTTTATTTATATATAGATAGATTTGCTCCTATTTCTCTTAAGTTTTGCATGTTCCTGTGTGGGGCGATTAGAAGCTTGCAGGCTTCTATTTCATGCTCCCTTTTAATTTGTACTTTCTCTGCGTTAGTTCTGGCATCAGCAGGGTGCCTTGGAGGGTTTTTAAGCATCCCAGTACTTGGCCCCTGGTCAGTCTGGTGAAGGGGAGGGAGTTGACCCTTCTGCTCTCCTTGGACTGGAACTTCCAGGAGAGCCAGCACTGAGGGGCGCGGGGGTCCCGCTCCAGGGGCCAAATCTTAACCGGAATTCTTGTTTAACGATTGGTCGTTGAGTGTGAGAGAGTGTGGGGGTGAAACACCCGCCTCCTGAGACTTAATAGATTTGAGAAGGAGAAGCCAATCCATGTGGCTTATTTGTGGCTAAGTCCCGGTTTTTCCTGCGAGGGCTTCTGTAGGAGCTGAGCGTAGAGCCTGACCCTCCTGCCCTAGGATGCTCGCTGCAGGAAGACAAGATGGCTGGAAGGAAATCACTCGGCCTCCAGGAGTCCCGTTCTTCCCCTCATCGGCCCAACTCCAAATCTGAGCAGGTTAGGTTCTCTCTCTGATGCAACATTTCATCTTTTTTGATTAGCTGTAACCAGAAGTGGAATTTCGAGTGTTAATGATTAGACCTAATTAGGCAGCTTGTTTTCAAGTTAGACCCTTCTTGGCCAAGAACGGAGACCTGGACGGAAGGGAGAAGGAGGTGCTGCCAGGTCTTCTGTGGGGTCTCTGTCCCCGAGGATCATAAAAGGCCCCAGGCCCCTTGCCTTAAAAGCCTCCTTGTCCACGGCTGGCACCACGGACCGTGGGAAACCCGCCTGGCAGACGGTCGAGAGGTAGCTCTTTCCCCCAGGCCGAAGGAGGCTTTCTTGGAGGGACCGGAGAAGAGTGAATGGCCGAGGCAAGAAACAGGATTCTGCTTTTGGGCTTTTACAGGTGGTTCTAGATTTACGGCCACAATGGAGCCCCAAATTTTTTGTTGCTAAGTCAGACAGTTGCCGCAACGGTCGTTAGGTGTGAAAAAGGTCATTTGTTTCAGTGCCGAGGTAACTTTGAACGGTCGCTAAATGAACGGCTGCAAGTCACAAATACCTGAATTGCTTTTTATTCCTGTTGCAAGCTGCCCAGAATTGGGTTGCTTTAAGAATAATTTAAATAAATAAGTAAGCCCCTTCTTTTGGTCACATGACTGAGAACTAAACCTCCCATGTTTTGCTGCTCTGTCGTTTTTTGGTCCCGGCTCGTGTTCCACCACGGTGTACTCTCTGCTTGCGCAGGACTGTGCCGCCGCCACTTGAGACGATGCACCCGGCCTTTCCACCGACTGTTCACCGAAGCTCTTTCCCACTCAGCAGTGGGTGGTCTCACTCGTGCCCAGGGGTTAGCAGCCCACTCGTGCCCAGGGGTTAGCAGTGCGGTGGGACTCTCCTTCGTGCACCTTCCGTCCGCAGGCAGCCCTGGTCTGCGTCTTCTTCCTTACGTATAATAACGGCTGGGACAAGGACTCCAGCCATGGTGCACGCTCACCGGGCCTTATTCCAGGGTAGATGTGAACCTCTGCAGTTGTCACTCTGCCCTCCCAGGGACTCCTCTGGAGCACAAGTCCTGCCAGGAGAAAAGGCGCAAGAGCGAAGCGGCTGCTGTGTCTACGCCAGGACTCTGGGAGGGACGCCGTGACAGGTAAATAAATAGCTGGTGAGCCTGGAGCCTGGACCTCAGGGACACGTGGCACTTCCCCCAAGCTGCGTCTTCAGGCAAGCAAGGCTTCTTTGTGCTTCTGACCAAAATAAGTGAAGATGGTTGCCATCCTGCTCTGAATCAGATCTGACCTCAGTTTCTCCACTGGGTTCCAGTGTGGCTGAGAGTGGCGTGACGAGGCTTTAGAAGGAGGTGAGATGTTGTGCTCTCACCACCTATTGCTTTCTCTAGATCTGTGACACTGTGTGTGTGTGTGTGTGACAGAGAAAAAGAGGGAGGATGTGGATGTGGGGAAAAACAGCACCCGGCCTGCGTTCCTCCAGGCCTGCCAGGTAGTGCTGGCCCTCTGGCTCAGATACGCCATGAGGCAATGACCCGTTGGAGAATCACCACAATAATTGCTGCCCAGAAACGTTGAGCCTGCTAGCTGCACCCAGCCAGCTGTCGGGCCTGGGCATTGGCAGGCAAGATACCATGAACGGCTAAAATAAGTCAGCCAGGGTGGGAAAGGCCGGCATATTGGCAAGTTGGCAGCAGACGTGGAACAAAGAGAGTCCTTTTGCCATTTTGGTAGATCGTGCTAAGCTGGACGTGAGTCCAAGATGCCTTGCTTGGGGAGAGGGTGTTTGGTGGGGGGCCCCAGGGTGCAGGTCCTGGCTATGGGGTGCAGGTCCTGTGCAGGTCCTGGGTATGGGGTCTGTGCCCGTCTGCCCAGGCAGGTCTGGAAAGGTGTGAACTTCCACGTGTCAAGGTGCCCCTGCTGCCGGTTCCTCTTTGAGTCGTGCCAACAGCCAGCCCTGCCTGCAGGATCTCCTCTCACTTTACATAATTGATTCCCCCAAGCTCCCCACTCCGAACCACCCCGGCACTTCGCTCAGCACTCCTGAAGCCCCACCAGTGGCTGCCTGCCTCTTGGGCTCCCGGGGCCTTTGGCACCATGTTCAGAGCAGCGGGCTGCCATCTTCTCCGAGGCCCGCTGGAGTCCCAGTGTCCTTTGTACGCGGCTTCAATTCTCTCTTCGCCTTTGTCAGCTTTATGGATCCTGTTGCCTGCGGAAGACTTTGGTTGGGTGCCACAGCTTGGGGCGCCTAACCAAGTTCACCAAATGGAGGTATTTCTCTCAGCAGGACCCCCGGCCTTCTCCCGGAGCCCTCCGTGCCAGGTCGCTGGAGGAGCGTAAACCTGTTTCAGGAAGGACTGTACAAAACTGTGCCTGTGTTGCTTTGCCTGCCTTGTGTGTGTGTGTCTCTGTTGAGTCCCTGGGTGTCCCGGGGAAGTGGAGGGGGGTTGTTCCTTGGTCCTTCTTGATCCTGCTTCGTTCCTCCTCTCTTCCCAGCCAACTGACTCAAACAAAGAAGAAAGGGTCCCTCCCTCCCAGCTTCATTTGCCTCTTTCCTTGTGGAAACGTCACGGCTTGTCTGGCTATAGATGGTGCTGTGGAGCCCACAAGAACCCTTTCCTTCCATGCCCAGACGAGAGAAAGGAGGAGGAGGAGGAGGAGGAGGGAGAGCCGGAGCAGGGGAGGGGGTTTCTGGGGGGTCCCTCTGCCTCCAGAGATGTGTGGGCATCGCAGAGGCAAATTCTGCCTCCAGGTCATGGGTGCTCCCTTGCGCTTGCCTTAAGGAGGAGAGATTTATTTTTCTCCCCCTTCCCAATAACCGCAGAGATCTTCAATTCTCTGCCCGGCAAAGACCCTGCCCCCCCTCCCACATACCCTCTCTCCCCCCTCCCTTTCCCTCCTCTGGACAGCTGCCTTGAGGAATGATGAAAAAAACCAATTCGGCTAAACGGGTGAGTGAGTCGTTTTCTGCTTTCTGGGTAGCCCCCCTCTCCCCCCCCAGGCCTTTTCCTGGCATTGTTATTGTCCACTTTCTCTGCTGGGTCTGTGGGCGGTGGGGGCCCTCGGTGAGCCAGTCTTGTTCCAACTTTCCAGCCATCCCTTCGTCCCCCCCACACCCCAAAACCGGCTCGCCTTTGCTTTCTGATCGTTCAGCCTTTCGTTGCCGTCCCCAAATGTAGGCTTCTCCATTATTAAAGCTCTGTTTGCATGAATTTTAAAAACCCTCCTCCCGTGTATTTCCCTCCCCTAGATGAAGGAAGAGTGTGATTAGAAATGTAGAGAGAGTGCAAATGGAAAAAAACAGTTGCCTTGTGAAACAGATAACGGTTTTTTTAGTCTGAATTTCTGAAGGGGAAGAAGGCTCCTCCATCCTTTGCACTTATTAAATGCTGATTGGGCCAAGGGCAGATTGATTCCAGCCTACTTCTATCATATAAAGCAGGTGGCAGCATTGTTTTGATTCTATTTATTTATTCGCCTTACATCATTTCGACTGCTTTGTAATTGTGGTAGTGTTGTGTTTTTTTTAAGAAAAAGAAAAACCGACGCACTTCGTTAGGATGATCTGTGTGTGTGCTGCTGCTAGTGTCCCGGGTGCTTTGGGGGTGCTTTGGGGAAGGGCCAGGGCCAGCGATGGGGACGGGAGAGCTTTCTGGGCCAGGGGAAGGGCCAGTGGCAGGGGGCAGGCCAGAGACGACGACCCCCCCCTCCTCTTAACCGCTTCTCTCCCGCCTTTCTCCTCTCCCACTTGCTCCCCCCCCCCCACACTGTCCTTTGCTCTCTTTCTTTTTGGACTGCAGGGGTTCCAGGAGGGGAACCAGCAACTGCTGCAGCCTGAGAAGGTGGGCTGGGTCCGGAAATTCTGCGGGAAAGGCATTTTTCGGGAGATTTGGAAAAATCGGTTTGTGGTGCTGAAGGGCGACCAGCTTTACATCTCGGAGAAGGAGGTTGGTAAGAGGTTGCTCACATTTTTTGGCTTCTTTAGCCAAGCCTTTCCTTTGCTTTCTCTTTCTCCCCCCTCCCCCCAGCAGTTTGGGGGGGGCTGAATTCTGCGATTCTAGTTGGTTGGTGAAAGAGGAAGTTGAGCTGGAAGGGAGACCGTCAGCTGGGCTTCACTATAATAATAATAATAATAATAATAATAATAATAATAATAATAATAATAATAATAATAATAATAATAATAATAATAATAAAAAGTTGGAAGGGACCTTGGAGGTCATCTAGTCCAACCCCCTGCTCAGGCAGGAAACCCTGTACCATTTCAGACAAATGGTTGTCCAGTCTCTTCTTAAAAACTTCCAGTGTTGGAGCATTCACCGCTTCTGGAAGCAGGTTGTTAATAATAATAATAAAGTTGGAAGGGACCTTGGAGGTCATCTAGTCCAACCCCCTGCTCGGGCAGGAAACCCTATACCATTTCGGACAAATGGCTGTCCAATCTCTTCTTAAAAACTTCCAGTGTTGGAGCATTCACAGCTTCTGGAGGCAGGTTGTTCCACTGGTTAATTGTTCTCACTGTCAGGAAGTTTCTCCTTAGTTCCAGGTTGCTTCTCTCCTTGATTAGTTTCCACCCGTTGCTTCTTGTCCTGCCTTCAGGCACTTTGGAGAATAGCTTGACTCCCTCTTCTTTGGGGCAGCCCCTGAGATACTGGAAGACTGCTATCATGTCCCCCCTGGTCCTTCTCTTCATTAAACTAGACATCCCCAATTCCAGCAATTGATCCTTATATGCTTTGGCCTCCAGTCCCCTGCCTTTTCATTGCCCCTGAAAGCTTGACCTCAAATTCATTGGCAAAATGCTCCTGTGACCCTGATCTGGAGCTCATTCCTGGGGTTCAGGTCTCGTGGCCCAGGATGGAGCCTGCAAGGAGATGTCGTGAGACGGGGGGGGAGGTTGGGGTCAAGGGGGGGGATGGGTGGCAGTCCCAGCAATGGACTGCCCTCCCTGGAAGGTGTTTTGTGGGAGGCCCACAGTGTAAGGGGCTGTTGGTGGAGCCAGTCCCACAGCGAGGAGGAAGGGCTTGGATCGGTCAGTTGCTTCTTCCTCCGTGGAGTCCACGGAACTTTGTTTCCTGTCTGAACTGGCTGGTTTGTGGGTCAGCATCTAGGAGGCCATCCCTGCCCCTGTGTAGGGTTTTGGACACTGTTTGGGGGTCAGGGGGTTGTCCTGGTTGCCAACTCTGGGGCTGTGCTGCTGCAAACAGGGTCAGGATGCCTGCTTGCAGAAACAGCCAAGCTCTTATAGGTTGCAAACCCAGGTGGGTTTTGGCTAAGAAGCCCAGATCCCTCAACAAGCTCTCTTGAAATGAACTTGCAGGTTTTTGAACAAGGCCAGTAGCCTATCTCAGCTGCCAGAGGAACTTGGTTTCTGTCATCTCCTCAAAAGGCTGGGAGGGTTTCCATGGCAGTTGACCAACAGGGATGGGCCTCTTGTCTTCACATCTCCCTTTTCTGGCATTCGGGAAGCCGGAGGTGAATTTTGCATATTTGTTTTTAGGATTTCTCTGTTCGGTGGCTTTGGAGGCAAAGTACATGTTTCATGCAAATTGTTTTTTTTCCACTGGCTCTTATTAAAATGAGCCTCCCTGGAGGTGCGAATGTCTGTTGCTTAAAAAACGTGTCCTCTGATGTCAGGTTTGTGTTGCTATTTGTTCTTTGCGATAGCCACTTCCTCGTGCAAACTTTTGGTGCTCGAACCTTGCTTGGAAGTTTCACACTGATCCTAATTCTGGATGAGGAGGAAGCAAAGGCAAGGAAGAAAGAGATGCAATTTGTGATCTATTTCAGCGTTCATCCTTCTCTTCGGACCTGTCCTTCCTGGCGTCAGATTTAGTTCCAGGCCCAGAAATTAGTTGCTTTTTTTCCCCTTTTCTCAGTTCCCATTTGTTCTGCTTTACACATTTAAGGAATAACACAAGGGTGAAATGGACAGGCCTCTGCCCCCTCTCCCCCCTGCCTCCCATTTTGAGGTAAAGCACGCTTGGGCTGAGCAGACAATGGAGGCGGAGGAGAGGCTGGGCCGGCCTGTGGGACAATAGATGGCGATGAGCTAATACTGTATTATTAACTTACATAATTTGTTACCTGTTATTTAGCATACTCACAAGAACCAGCCATCCACCCAAGCCAAGTCTCAGCATTTAATTACTCTGAACCCAAACGAGGGCTTGGCTGGTAGGGAAAGGGAGGCAGCATTAACCATGCAGGCAGGGGACGAGCCAAGCTGGGTCCGGTTGCAAGTCATCGGATAGCAGGCAGGCCGCCCATCGGCCGGAAAGGGGCTGGAGGGGGCAGAGGGGGGGGAAGGCTGAACTCCTGCTGGTCTCTGTGCAGCCTGGGATGGATCCGATTCTGCCCTGGCCACCCTGGAGTGGCGCCTCTCATCCCCCTGATGGGTGCCCTGTGCCGGGCTGTGCATGGAGTTTTGTGCAGCACATCTTTAGAAAAATGGGCTCCCAGTGGAAGCTTTAATTTTTGCTTTTACTTTGAAAAACAAAAGGGAAAAAATGCTCATTGTTTTTAGTGCCGGTACTAATGATAACGCCATTTGTCTGAAATGATGTAGGGTTCCTGCCTGAGCAGGGGGTTGGACTCGATGACCTCCAAGGTCCCTTCCAATTTTATTATTATTATTATTATTAAGAGGCAGGACCCTGCCAGGATAGTGGTGCTGTCTGTGATGCAGCCCACGTGACTTAAAACCGGCCTCCTTTAAGCTTTTAGTTAATGCAAACTTGATACCAGCTCAAACCCCATTAAACTTTACTAGGCAGGCAGTTCAGATTTCCTGTCCACTTACCATTCCTAGGTTAATTAGTGTGTGTGTTCTGAGAAATTACGTTTCTTTTCCCCCCAGTTGCAAATCTATAGGATTTATTGCTAACCAGGTAGCGTCTGTTCCCTCGTCCCAGAAAAAAAAAAAATCCTGCTGTTCTGTGGATTTGGAAGGGGCTGTCAAAATTCAACGGGAGGGGTTCGTTTTCACGCCTGCGTTTAAGAACCAGAATTCTCCCTCTATCTTTGATAGGGTGAGTGAGGGAAAGAATTTTTAATCTAGATATCCTCGCATGCCCTTGTAAAATCTGCGTGGCCTGTCTGTCTGTCTGTCTGCAGCTCAGAGATGAGAAAAACATCCAGGAGGTGTTTGACTTGAACGATTACGAGAACTGTGAGGAGCTCAGGAAATCCAAAAGCAGAAGCAAAAAAAACTATAGCAAGTTCTCGCTCGCCCACTCCAAGGAGCCTGGCAACACAGTAAGACCTCCCTCCCTCCCTCCCTCCTGGCTGAGCATTCAAGCCCCTGCTTGGGGTACCAAGAGTTCTGCCTTCTGCTGGGGGTAGGTGGGTGGCCAGCCTGGGGAGCCCCTCTCTCCTTCCAAGCCCTGGAGATCCTGCAGAAGGGAGCAACAGAGGAGCCCCTGGCTCAGCCAGTGGCCCAACGGCGGCGGCAGGGGGTGATGCAGCAGCACGTAATCCCAGACTTGACTTGACGGCTGAACAGCAACCTGTCTGGGTCTCTCTTTCCCTTCCACAACTGTGTCTGCTATTCAGACTGGCTGCTTTTTCTGCTTCTTGGGCTGTCAGTAGGAATGTGGATAGTATTTCCTCTGATTAGGAAGGGATCGCAGCATTTCCATGTCTGTTCACAGCAGCTTCACATCTGGGCTGTGAAGCGATGCAGCCCAAGGGCCGTGGGTCCCTGCCCACCCGGGACCTTCAGGCGGCTGGCTCCCTTTGATCTCACTACCCGTCCCACTTCCTCTCCAGGAACAGAGCAAACACCCCCCACCCCACCCCAACCGTCTGTGGGCTGAGTGTTTCAGTCCTCCCCGTCCCCTGGTCTTTCCGCTGGGTGTCGCAGGCCACCGTGTCCTTGCTTAGAGCAGCCTCCCTGTCTGGTGCCCCAGATCTATTTTGTTTTATTTATGTCTGCATCCTGTTGATATAAACGTGGCAGATGCCTCGGACCTGCCGGGCTCCCGCTGCCCACGGGCACTGCAGGTCCCAGCGCCTCTGGGGATGGCTGGATAAGCGGTTGCAGGTGGATGGTAAGACAGCGGTTCAGAGGAAGCCACTGTTTCCTCCTCCAACACAAAGCTGCAGGCGTTATCCTGGACTGGATTTACGAAGGACGGGGCCAGGCGAGACGGTTAAGCCTCTCCTCGGTTGCCGATGACGCTTCCGTCTCTCTCAGGCACCCAATCTCGTCTTCCTGGCTGTGAGCCCCGAAGAAAAGGAGTCTTGGATCAATGTGCTTAACTCTGCCATCATCCGGGCCAAAAACCGCATCTTGGACGAGGTGAGCAGTCTGGCACTGGGATCGGCCTGTCCTTGACCCACAGGCTACCTGGCCCTTTCCAAAGCCCCCCGTCTGGGGCAGGGCAGGAGGGAGCTCAGAGCGGTGCAAGAGAGAGACCCCGACCCTTTTCGGTTTGCTTGCAGCCGTGGGAATTGTTTGTGGCAGGTGTGGCTCACCCAGATTTGTTTTTCTTCAGCCCGCAGCCCCATTCGTTGGGGGGGGTTCCAGACCTTTCTCGAAAGGGGGTCTGGCAGTGGAGTCTCCATTCTCAAGGGTCCGGGTTAAAGGTGGCAGAAGCCTCGAGTTGACCTGCCTGCTTGTCGTAATCTTATCTTACATGACTAGGAGCGTCAGGAACTTTTTAGTTCCTTCTGGGTCTCACTATTCTGTAAAGAAAGAAGAAAAAAAATGGAGAGCGACAGAGATTTCCCCTTTCTTTTAATCCTGGCAATAATCCTTGTTGCCAGGTGTGCAGACAGAGAGGAGAGAGGGGCAGGGATGCCCTCCCAGCGATTTATTGCTAGGGAGATGATGCTAGTGTTGTATGAGGCCCCGTTCGAATGGTCCAAGGGTTTCCTTATCTAAAGTGAAATTGGGCGCAGAGAAATTAAAGGGGGAGGGAACAATAGAGAGCAACGGAGTAGATTTGTTATTTGTTTAAATTTAGAAAAGGGACCGCCTTTCTTTCGGTCTGCAGAGGAGGGGCAGAAGAAAGGAAGGGGTGGTTGGTTTTCCGTTGTAAGGTGAGAGAGATCCTTTTAGGGGTGGTTCAAAGCAGAGAGGGAAGGGAAGCTGGGGTAATATTCCCTCCTGGTTGTTTCTCTTGTGGTTCAAATGACAAAAGCAGACTTGCTGCTGGCTTGGGGACACGTCCCCCCGCGCCATTCTTTGCAGCCACAAAGCCAAAGAGGGAGAGATAACGGGGGTGGGTGGGTGGGAGAGAAAGATGCCAAGCGAAGAGGCCCCCCCAGGCATCTTACAGGAATGGCTTATAAGAGGGGATAAACTAGGGGGAGAATATGGCTAGGACAGGGGTAGGCAACCTCGGCTCTTTTATGACTCATGGACTTCAACTCCCAGAATTCCTGAGTCAGCATAGCTGACTCAGGAATTCTGGGAGTTGAAGTCCATGAGTCATAAAAGAGCCGAGGTTACCTACCCCTGGGCTAGGAGATGCAGATTCCTGCTTTTTATTCGGGGATATTTTTAATTTTTCTTCTTGCCGACATAGGGAACTGGCAGAATGCTTTTTCCTTGAGTCTGGGGGGCTTCTCTCAAACGTCCCTCCCTTCCCAAAGAAATGAAGGAAGAGGCCAGAGAGAGCTGCAGTCAGAGCTATTGGATGTAGGAGATGGATGGGCGGCGGCAGGGGGGGGGAGAAATCATTTCTCCTGGGAGATTCACACGCTAGGCGTGTTGTGTGCCTCCTATTCTGGCTGCTGACGGGGGGGTGTGTGTTCCTGTGGCTTCTCAGGTGACAGTGGAGGAGGAGAGCTTCCTCGCCCACCCCACTCGCAACAGAGCGAAGATCCAGCACTCCAGGCGGCCCCCGACCAGAGGCCACTTGATGGCTGTGGTGAGTGCAGAAGGTGGAAGGAAGCAGGCTCCCATAACTGCTGCTGTTTCCCCTTCTCATAGCTGCCTGCGCAGTCCTGCTTTTCTCCCAGGGGTTCGGGCGGGGCCCCGGGTGCGCCTTTCCTCTTCACGGGCCCCCTTGGAGTCACCCAAGGCCAGGCGGGTCACGGGACGCCCCTGTCCGCTTCTGCCCACTCAGCGTCCCCCATTCCAACTCTGTGGGTTCAGCCATACCTATCCTGGAGCTGTACAGACTGTACAGGATATGTAAAACTAATACCAACGCATGTGATTTCTGTGATTCTTTCCACCCTTCCTGGAGACTTGGGTTTTTTTTCACACACGTGCTCTCTCTCCGCCTCCCCAATTTCCCCTGCCTTTCTCCTGCCTTTGCAGGCATCTACCTCAACCTCTGATGGGATGCTGACCCTGGACTTGATCCAGGAGGAGGAGGCCTCCCCAGAAGACCTCGGCACCTGTGAGAAGAGTTTCCGGGTGGACGTGGACAAATCATCCGCTCATCTCTCCCCTGGCCGAAGGCGCTCGGATTCGGAGACCATCAAGGAGAAGAGCAAGACAAACAGTCTCCCACGGAGGAAGGACACGACCGGGGAGAGGCTCTCCGCTCACAGGGAGGCCTTTGGCAAAGGGGCCATGTACACCCCTCAGGTCCCCAAGAAGCTCTCTCCCTTGGAGAAGAACAAATGTGCCTCGATGGAAGAGATCCTCTCCTGCTGGGACTCTTCCTCGGCTGGCCAGGCGTGGCTGAGGAGCGGCCTCAAGGACCGGGGGGCTTCCCCTGAGCCCCAGCAACTGGCCAGGATACAGGAGCTGGTGGCCTTGCAGCTGGAGAAGACGCAGGGCCTGCTGGCGGAAGCGAAGGGCTACGGGGCAGAGGCGCAAAAGGCACCGGGGCTCGCCTGCGCCTCTCCTGTGGCCCCCGCCTGCGCCTCCCCCAGGCTGGACTCGGAGGCCGCCTTGCAGGAGATCCAGAGGTTGCTGGGCGAGGCCTCCTCTTACTGGAGCCAAGCCCAGAAAGTGCTGCAGGAGGTGACAGAACTGAGGCGCCTCTACCAACAACTTCGGCTCTCGCCCCCTGCGCCCCTGGGGGGGCTGCGGCCGCCGCCGCCTCAGTGCAGGAGGAGCCTGATGTGAAGGCAAACGGCGTGGGGCGACCTCTCGGGAAAACGGGGCGCAGGGCAGCCGACAGGAGGGTGCAGACATTGGGGAGCGGATGCGCCGCTTGCATTTGTAGCACTGGATGCTTCCCCGGGTTCCGGCGGTTACTCAATCCTTAACTCTTCACCAACTCAGTTTTTTCCCCTCGCTTCCCCCCCCCACATTGATAATGTCCCCCGTTCCTCTCTTCCAACTTCCAAGGCAGCCTGTTTCCATACGTTCCTTCGTGTCCAAACGTGCAGCAACTTAGAGGCAGCGCGTAATTTTTCAGAAGCAGCGTGGTTCTGTTTGGGGCCCGTGGTTTTCTCAGTGGACCTCTTTCCAAGAAAGGTCTCTGGCTTCCAAACAGTACAAATGCCCTGTGGGGTGCACCACGCTCCCAAATGCCAGGAGACGTGGGTTGCACCTCCGGCTCCAGGGGGACATGGCCTCCTCGGCAGGGTCCCTCCTGGGTCGCCCTGGATCCTGTCTGGCTGCTCTGCCCTGCTCTCGACCGGAACTGGGGAAGCAGTTTCGGCCCTTGATCCCAGGCAGTTATCTGGTCCACAGGCTTAAACATCGCAACATCATTTCCCTTAAGTCCTTGGCAGGTATTCTGTGTCCTTATTCCATCTGACTTTGCCCCCCTGAGCCCCGTTGCTTGCCTCAGCCCTGCTTCTGGCCTTCAGAGGCAGCGCACGAGCAACAACAGCCACCGTGTGCTTAGAAAGTGTGACAGGCAGTTTTGCTTGTCGGCAGAATGTGTGAGTCCAGATCGTCTTCAGGCCTGCCTCTTATCTTTTCGGTACAGCAGGAGATAGCCTGAAGCGTTCCATGGCCCCCCATGCCCCTCATCGCTCCTTTGGGAGAAGTCTTGGCCCCACACACTCTGCTGCCAGTGTGAAAGTTCAGAGGGCATCTCGCCCCCTTGAGCTGAATCTCCTTTCAGTTTTGGTGACGGGAGCAGGTCTTCTGTGGCATCAGAAGAGTTGGCCCCAATGCTCCATATACTCCCATCAGCCGACGCCTTGCCACATCAACCAGTAAACCCTCTTTTGTTCCCCTTTTCCATCACCGATACTGAAGCACAGCGGACGTTGTGTTGGACAGGTGGAACTCAAGAGGAAGCATCTGTCGCATGTGGCCATTGCTCTCTGTTTGCTTGCAAAACTGTTTGCCTGTGGAGAATTTACTGGTGGTTGGAAGGGCTTGAAGTCAGAGCCATCGGTTCACTTCTGCCTCCTGCTCGTCCTGTGTTCAGAGAAACGGCAGAGAGGAGGGTTAGGGTCTGCAGGATTTGTCCAGCCAGCAAGATCCCACAATAGAAAGTGCTTCCCTATGACAGAGTCATCTCGCTCCCCCTTCTGTGGTCATCGCTCACTGCTTAAGACCGCAGAGTGTCCCCTTGGGATCGCCTCTCTGTGGCTTCGGTCCGCCTCGTGCTGGTTCAGCCGAGAGTCAGGAAGGGAAGACTCAGCACAGATTGCCTCTCATCAGGTGCCTTCGTGTCCTGGTGGATGCTCCCCATTCTGCACTCTGCTAAGCAGAATTATTGGGGTCTCCCACTGGTGGAACTGGCGAAGGAGAGTCCCACCCTTGGTGTTTCCACAGGTCAGGCTTAAGAGGGAGGGATGCCCAAACAAGTCTTCCAGAATCATCCCTCCAGAAGGAGGATTGGAAATGGATGCTTTTTTTTTTTTGTGACCTCTGCCTCGCAATAGGATTTTCCAATTGGCCTTAGGTGCCCTCCTTCCCCTTTTTAAAAGAGTTTGAGAAATGTATTTGCCCTTCTCTTCTTTTTCCAAACTTACAACAGCCTTTGGGGGGGGGAAGAAGTTACCTTTGGGTTTCGTTTTACATCCCTCTGAGTTTTCTTAGTGAGTGACCACATTCAGAAGTCAGATGCACATCCTAATTCTGTAACAGGTAAAAGGCGGGTGCACAAAAGATTAGCATGTAGTAACTCAGTAAAATTAAAAAGGGACAAGAAACCTGTAAGCTGGTTAGTTTTAGGGCAATAGAGAATATGGAAATAAATAATTAGCTCCACTAATTATTAGCTTTGCCCTCTCTTCTCCCTGGAAAGAGTTGATGAAACCATAAATAACAATGAAACAAACGAAGGTAATCCTTACCTATGTACAAATACATAGTTCAGTCTATAAGCGTATAAGCAAAATATTACCTATTCATCAGGGAACAGAGCATTGAAATACATAAAAAATGGCATTAAAAAGGAGAGCTAATTAGGAAGTTGGAAGGAGTTTAACCCATCTCTGTAAGGCGGTATTTCACATTGGTGCAAGCAGCTGTTCTTTGCTGCAGATTGTGGGATAATGTTTTGGGGGATGTTAGAGATGAAATTGGCATTATCGCAATATTTATTTTAGAACTAGCTGTACCCGGCCATGTGTTGCTGTGGCTCAGTCTGGTTAAATGGAAAAGAAAGAAAAGAGTTTTTACCTGTCACAGGTGTGACATCTATATAATAGTAGGTATATAGAAACACGTGCGTATTCGAATGCAACGTTGTGTCAAAATTTCAAAGCAATTGGGGAAGAACTTTCGGAGATTTAAGATTTTGAACAAACGACCATTTACATTTTTATTTATATATAAGATGTGTTTCCAATGTTCCATAGTAAATAACATCAAGGGCTGCCCATAGGTTTTGTCTTATTTTATTTATTTTTTGAAGGGCTGCAAATGGACACCACAGTTGTTGATGTGTATTTTTGTTGTATGGCCCTCGGCATATTTCGTTCCCTTCAGATTTGTAGGGAGAGCAGGCCTGGTCCCCTTGAACGCCGCCGCCGTCCCCGGGCTCTGGATAACAACGGTCACTGCTCCGAGGCAGAAGGTTGGATCCAGAGGGCACTGGTGCTCTGGAAAAGAGAGAGAGAAAAAGTGCTGGGGATTGTGACACTTCCCTTTAGCCTCCGTGCCTGAGAAAGGCACTTTCCACAATTTTGATTTGTCATTTTAGCCAGGACAGGATTTATTCTAGAAACACCTTTTAGTTCTTTTCTTCAGGTCTGAGCTGACTTGGAAATAACTCCCTTTTGAAAAGGTTTGACTTCCTCTCTCCTCCTCAGGGATTTTTCCTCCCACGCGTAGATTAGGTAACCCTCGGTTCGCAGTAACACTCTCTTTTCTTTGCTGCACAACCTCCCACATCTTCAGAGAATCTAGGGCTGGGCTTGGACAGGGAGAAATGCACAAGTTTTGTGCATCTATTCTCAAAGCCCCAGGCTCAATGTTTTTTTTTATTTCTGGGGAAGACCTACCTGAACTGCAGATATCGGGAAACCGCTAGATGGCAGCAGAGAGAGAGATGGGAAATTAGCATCTGGCTGCCATCCTCTGCTGCTCTGGATTATGGCAGCCCTAATTTGATAACCTTGATTGTGTTGCTGCTTGTAAGTAATTTACTTTTGTTTTCCTTTTTGGGGGGGGATTTGTTATGTGACCGTAAGTGGGAAAACAAGTTCTAGATTCCAACTACATTTCATTCCTCCTCCAACTTTCCAGGGTCCAAGCTAATTATTATTGCATTTTGAGAGGAGTCCCTATGCAGAGTGTCCTGTGGCAATTATTGGCTGGGCATTGGCGTGTGCTTCCATGTGGAGAATCAGTCCCGCAACAATCCCATACGCGAGGCCACAGCTCAGGAGCAACGGAGGACTCCTGCCATTGAAGCCTTGAATGGGAGTTGAGAGGAAGTGAAGAAATTGGGAGCAACAGCTTGTGTTCCCTACGGGAAAAGGGGTGACAAAGCAGAGTGAGAACCATTCTTTTCCCAGACAAGATCTACGCAGCTGTGGCTGTGGGTGGATGCAACAACTGTAGGTGTCTCCTGCAAAAGTCAGCAATGCATGTGCCGTGACCCCACCCCAATATGCAATCCCCGTGCAAAAGCCCACCAGTGCAACCTGCATAAAACTGTGTGCACTATTGGATTTGGGGCAAATCGTTAAATGTTGCTTCCAGCCCCAGAACTGTGAAATCCTATGATATCTATTAGCATTTACTAATGTACTTATACTGAGGCAGAGAGCACAATCCGAGGGAAAACATTTTAGTGTCACCTACATCTTTTCCCCTTCCCTTTTTTTTCATTTGTTTCAAAAATTTTGTGGATGCTAAGAAACTAATTTATTTTATTTTTTTTAAAAAAAAAATCTATGCAAACTGCTGAATAAAAATAGTTTTCCTTTCTTCACTCTCTCTCTCCTCCTGGGCACCATAGCTTCCATGTACAAGCCTATTAAAACCCGTAAAAGGCTTTTTATTCCTGAGAACCGACATGGAATCTCGACTAGAGGCTTTTGGTCTCCTTTTTGCATCTGTGGTGAGCTTCCTCTCTCATAGGGCTACAGAAGCTGTTGGGACACCGGTGCACACTGTTGGCAGACAACTTTCTTCTGCTCTGGAAAATTTGGATGATAATCCGTGTGTAACTAAGGGCCAGTTTCAGGGTTTCCTGAGCAGAGCAGGAGCTGAGGGATGCCTGCCCCAAGGAGCCCATAGCCCATTGGCCTCTGCCAGGCTGGTCCCTTGCTCTGGCTCCAAGCATGGCACTTCCAGTCCACGTCTCTTCCCCGCAGCTCTTCTGCTGTGGCGCATGGAACTTCCATCCGTTGCTGCTGCTGCTGCTGTTGCTGCTAGAAGCTGCCCTGCCTTTGTCCAGATCCTTTCTTAATGCCACCCGGCTAGTGGCGGTGACCAAACCTTCTGCCAGTCAGTACCCTTTGCTAATTATGCATTGCATGGATGGATTAGCAAGGTTGTTCTCTCTTGGCTATCTGTGGAGTTGTATAAGCCTCTGTCATGTCTCCTCTTTGAGTTTCTTTCTCTTTTTTTTAAAAAAAACAACCCCTTAATTTCCCGAGTTGACTCTTGTGAACATACTTCTTGCATTTAGATTCTGGGTTGGTTTCTGGTGTCTGTTTCTTCTCCGCTGTCCTCAGCACCTGCCTCGTCCAAGGAAGCCTAACTCTGCACTGATTTTTACGTGAAATCTTTCTTTTAAAAAAAAGTCCCACGTGCTGTCTGGGCAGCATGTTGCTCCAGCTTTGCTGCTGTTCTTGTTTACCTGGTTTGATATTTAAGGCTGTGCTAAAGATGAAAATAAAACCACTGAATGTTTTTAAACAGTGTATTTTTAGGTGTCTTGTCAGCTTCAGGTTACGGCTAGTTTAAATTCTCAAGGAAGGGGTGTGTGTGTGTGTGTGTCCTGTGGGGCCTTCGTTTGTTTGGATAGCAGCACAGATAATGTCAAAGAATTGAGCTGAATATTAGCAAATCTGTTTTTCTTCTTAATTTTTCTTCTTCAGAATGCAGGCAAGTAGATTATTTTCAGAGGGGTAGGGCAGGGGATGGCGAAGATACTCCCAACCGGCAGAGTGATCTTTGCAGTGGAGAAATCCACCTGAGCTGGTGGAAACAGTTCTGATAAAATCCACAAATGTGTGTGTGTGTTTTAATTAAAAGTGGGACTGCTCTCAACCTGCCCAAAGGGATACAGTCCTAATACAAAAAGCTTCCTGTTTCTGATTTTGCTGGTCAGTTCAGTCCCAACAAATTTCTTGAGTTGCTAAGAGCCAGCCTAAATTTGGCAAGTCACAAAGCCGACTTTGGATTTGGGGCAGGGAAACCACTGGTTGCCAGACTGGAATGTAGGTTTAATAGCCGCGCAACGGTTGAGACTTCGCTAGGGAGAATCCCTTTGTGCAGGAAGGAAACCGGATTGAAGAACAAGCCACAAATGACAGGATTTGCACATCTGGGGCTACGTCCACACCAAAGTCACCCCATGAGAGTGAGAGCCTGTTTTAAGAAGGGAAAATGTTTCTGGAGGCTGCGGGGCCCAAAGTGATTAGCCCATCCTGGGGTGCACAGGCTTCATCTTAACTGAGGTTAGGAATTGTTTATGTTGGGGTGAAAGGTATGAAAAAGAAGACTCTGCTGGATCCCACGGATTGGCGCTTGTGCGGGCACACGTGGCCTCTGCTAGTGCCACCTGCACCCACCCTTCTGAGTGGTTCAGAGGCAGAAGGCGGTGCCAGCAGCGATAGAAACCAGATGCAGCTGGTGGGCTGGGCAGAAAGGGAGTGTCCCTTTTAAAATACTCTGCTCTGTCCATCTGGGGCTGGGGGGCTCTCCTGCGTTGGTTCGCTCAAGGACCAGTCTCTTCTCCCTTCTCTCTTCTGGTTCCCCCCACCCCCCACCGCCGCCTTTGAACAGTCTTCCTCCTTAGGGGTATCTAGCCGAGCAGCCAATAGCTGCCTTCAGCGAGTTTCAAGCCATATAAGGGAAGGTGGAAGCAAGGAGCCCCCCCCCAAACACAATCACTCGGGTCACCTGATCATCCCGATGGGCATTCATCTTCCCAGAGACCCATAGGGAGGCCAGCCAACTCCTGGGGGGGTCCAGAAAGACCCTCACGCCTCGCTCTGACGCTGCACTGCCAGGAGAAACATCCAGCTGTTTCGCCAGCAGGCAGCCCCCCTCGAATGACGACTCCCCCCCCCAACCTGGTCCTGCTGCTGATGGAGCAAGAGCAGTTCAAGGAGTCAGCGGGGGGACGGGACTGTGTGCCCTCTCCTCTTTGACTCAGGCACATCGGGCCTCTTCCAAGTGGAAGAAAAAGAAGGCCAGGCTGGAGGGGACCCTCTCCCTCCCACGCCTCCCTCCCCCCCCCACAGCTTGCCAGCTTTGATTTCAGCAACCAGTGGAGGGGGGGGCTCTGTGTTGCTCCCTAGATAATTGGAGGTTGCCAGATGGCTTCCAACAGGCTGCTGTGCGCAGCCCGTCTCCTGTGGCAGCTTTGGTGCAGCATCTGTGCCTCCCTCGGAGTGCAGGGAGAGGGGGGGGTCTTCATGCTGGCTAGCTTTCCCCATCCCCTTCAAGAGGGGGAGGAGGCAAAATCGCTCATCCTTTTTGTGGACTTCTGGGGTGTGTGTGTGTGCACACTTTGGCCATGATGCCTGGGGGTGCTGGAGATGCCCATGGGAGAAGCCCTCAGTCCTTCTCTGGTTAGGATCAGCTCAAACCACCCCCCTTCTCTGGGATCTCCTCTGTCGGCTCCCCTCTTTTCTGCCTTTATCTTCAACTCAGTGCTACACAGATGTTCCTGAACATCTCAACTGAAATTATTCCTGGTCCATTTTTTCCTGTGATGCTTGAGTTCTTGCATCCGGAGCGCCCACGAAACAGCGGCAGAAGCAATGCCAGTCCCACTGTCTCAAGGGTGAGTGGGCTGCGAAGGGAAGCTGCTCTGAGGAACCCTGACCGCTTGGCAGGAGCTGAGGCCCAGCCATCTCGGGCTGACCCTTCTTGCGATGAGGTGGCTCCACTGTACCCACCCAAACCCCCTGCAGCCACTTTGTTCCGGCAGCCCCACCCCCCATTCAAGATACTAAATTACTTCCTGGATATGGCTTGCTAAAAACTTCACGGCATGTACTGTTTTGACCTGGCATTTGCAAAATACCTGACGATGTATGTTCTGCTCAACCCAGTACAATGTTACTAGTTTGTGTTTGTAATCCAACAACCCTGCATTTCCTTTCTAGGCAGAAAGGATACTTTTTTTGTTTTTTTGAAGGATACAAAGTTTGAATATGGGAAGAATTCTACTTCCTGGCAAAGAATCCACACACTGGGCAATAAAATGAAAACTCTTAATTAATTGCTGGCTCCCTCCCCTTCATCTCTGCAATGGCACACCGGCAAACTAACAGGCTTTAAATTAATTTTGCGTTCAAGAGCTGCGCATCTCTTTCTCTCCAGAGGCAAAGAGGAAGGAACTGATACAGCAGCTGTTGTAATTTTTGCTTCAATCTAGTCACTTAGACGGCAATCCTGTCTGGGTTCATCTGGGAATAGCAAAATAGGGCTATTATTTACCTGGGGTGGGTGGGAATAGCACCAGGTTGTAGAAAAGACATCCTTTCTTTGAAACTTAGTCCTTTACTGGTGACAAATCTATATGGCTCAGGTGGACAAATGTGGTCACTAAAGCAAATAAGAGCAAGGTTTTCTCTTTTTTTACTGTCAGTGGAGATAACTGAGCACCATTTATGGAGCAATAAAACAAGGAATGTGAGGAGGTGTTTATTTACTCAACCTTTTCTAGGCAAACTTTACTGGCTTCAGAGTTCACAAACTCCAGGTTTGTGGGGGTGGGGGTGCTTCTGCCGCCGCTGCCGCCCCTCAAGCCCTGCTCTGCAGGAAGTCTGGGTGGTGAGGAGACAAGGATGATAGTGATGATGGCCAAGCAGTACAAGAAACCAAACTGATGCCAAGCCTAGGGACCATTTACTTAAGTGCTACTCACAAAGGGCTCCATTTTCTAAAGCCCCTTCTAAACAAGACTGTAAATTTGCCCCAAGAGCTCACAGGAGGTTAAAAGAGGTCAAGTTTTCCCCCCCCCCCATAATTTAAAGATGCTGATTTAAATAAATAGTGAACAAAGCATAATTTCTTTGGTTTGTTGCATTTCCTAGTTTTTTTTTTTTTATTATAGCAACTACTATATCTGCTTACATATTCAGGTGTATTTTACACAAAATCAAAGGGGTATATATTGACTTTGGGGAATAAGGTAGCAAGCAATAGCAGCTTCTGAAGGGTCAGTTGGATAATTAGATGTTGTGGATCAATTTGGATTAGCCGTGATTGTATTTTAATATTCCGCTCCCCACCCCACTCATGCCATCACTTTGCCAAGGAGCATATTGGTCTGGTGTAATAATAATAATAGTAAAGTTGGAAGGGACCATGGAGGTCATCTAGTCCAACCCCCTGCTCAGGCAGGAAACCCTATACCATTTCGGACAAATGGCTGTCCAGTCTCTTCTTAAAAACTTCCAGTGTTGGAGCATTCACCACTTCTGGAGGCAGGTTGTTCCACTGGTTAATTGTTCTCACTGTCAGGAAGTTTCTCCTTAGTTCTAGGTTGCTTCTCTCCTTGCTTAGTTTCCATGTGTCTAATTTTAGTTTTGTGTCTACTTGATTACACAGGCGGTGTTGTCTTAATGGTTAGCCAGGAAGTTACTCCGTTTGGTTAAAAATCCTAGAGACCGGAAGCGTTTGCATAGTTTTTTCTGGGGAAGCCATGGTTTTGTCTTTTTATTATTATTATTATTTTATTAAGGAAACGGATGCCCAGGTCACCCCAGGGCCCGTTTCCTACAGAAGATCACAACTGAAAAACGTGGCTCTTAAAATTGTTTATTCTAATTCAATATGGATTGATCTAATCCAGTGATTCCTGGGGTGGGACAAGTAATTTGAACTCCTGGATGGGATAGAGCAGGGGTAGGCAACCTTGGCTCTTTTATGACTGGTGGACTTCAACTCCCAGAATTCCTGAGCCAACTAAGCTGGCTCAGGAATTCTGGGAGTTGAAGTCCACCAGTCATAAAAGAGCCAAGGTTGACTACCCCGGGGATAGAGCCTCGGGGACGGTTGCAACCCCAAGCAGCGTCTACTACTCGGAGCAAATGTACTCTCGGCTGAGCATCCCAACAAGGAGCGGGGACTGCTGCGGTCGCGGGGGGAGGGGCTTTTCGGGCGAGGGAGGCGCGCGGCCCCTTTAAGCGGGCCGGGAAGCGCGCCGGGCGCAAGGGGCGGGGCGCCGGCCTCGTGCTCTCCTTCTCCCCCGCCGGGATTGGGCTGTCGAGCGACTGCCACAACCGCCGGCCAATCCACGGCGCCCGCCCAGAGCCTTTTCCGCCAGAGCCGGCCCGGCTTCCGGCGCGCCGAGGGGAGCGTCACCGGCTCCATTTTGAGTCGGGCCTTCCCACGCTCGGCCTCCCGCGAAGCCAGGCACGGAAAGCGCCGCCCGTCCGTGTTCCCCGCTGCCGGGCGCCGAGGGGGAGCCGCCTGAGGCCGGTTCTCCGCCGAGGCCAGGCGGCCAGGGCTCGACTTGCGGAGTGGTGATTGCAGGCCGGCCCGGAAGTCGAATCCCTTAGACTCATGGACTTCAACTCCCAGAATTCCTGAGCCAGCATGGCTCAGCTTGGAACCCTTTCCCTTTCCCCTCAGCATGGCTGGCTCAGGAATTCTGGGAGTTGAAGTCCACGAGTCATAAAAGAGCCCAGGTTGCCTACCTCTGCTTTAGCCCAATGTTTCTCAACCTTGACACTTTTAAGGCATGTGGACTTCAACTCCCAGAATTCCACAGCCAGCATTGCTGGCTGTGGAATTCTGGGAGTTGAAGTCCACATGCCTTAAAAGTGTCAAGGTTGAGAAACACCACTTTTTAGCCAAAAAGCAAACGGAGACCATTCAACCCTTGGGGAGAGAAGCCCCGATTACCAGAGCAGCGCGGCTTTAAAACCCAAAAGCTTCGGGACAACATGCGCTTTTTCCAAGTGTTATTCTTACAGAAATACGAAATTGGGACTTAACAGGTTTAATAAGCCCTTCAAGATGCCTAAAACAACCAGAATTTCTACAGAATTGCCTTCCACGCTCCTTTCTTTTCAAATGCCTTAAAAATGAGCCCGTGCCGTATCGCCCTGTTTTTTGGGGGGGGAAGGAAGGAAGAGGAGGAGAACATTTAATTTTATCGAAGTTTATGAAAGCCAATTCCTGAAACTGATATACTAAGGATGCCTGTTTGTCAAGCATTGTTTGTATTTCAGGCAAATGGAATACACCTTAAGTACCTAGGCAAAAAATGCCCTTTATCTATTTATCTAAAACCGCTTCTCTAAAATCTGACAGATAATAGCGTCATTTGAATACATATATGTATTTGAGTAAAATATTTATTTAATAATACAAGTTCATCTGTCAGAAACAGAGAACCAGAAAACAGCTCTGAATCCATTTTTTTTCTACATTTTCTTTTGTCAAAATAACCTGCACAAAAGGGAATAAGAACGTAACCAGTCTACCTTCCACAGAAAAGATTAGTATTGCCTTGCTGGCACATGTAGAAAATGTAGTTCTGTATTTTTTTAACAGTGAAACCAAGGCTGAATAACTTCCCTCAATAAGAACCCACACTTTTACGAACTAGCCTATCCCAGAGGGAACGCCAAATCGTTCGTAACTTTGTATATTTCTTTCCATGAGTCAAGGTGTAAAGCCATTCTCCCTTCTCGGTTAAACAGCTGCCTTCCTAAATGTCTTCCCAGTTTAGCAACACAAGCATCTTGTGGTTTTCAGGGGCTTGGCTCTAAGCTCAGCTCACCTGCCAATATTGCTTGAAAGGGCAATATAGCGAGAAAGAATTAGGTTGAATTTAGTACTGAAGAATGACTGTTCAATTTTAACTAGAACAAAAGAATTCTGAAATATGCATGTAAGCTATGAATCTTTTTTTTTAAGTCTAGAGGAATGGTCAAAAGGGTCATGAAGGATCATGAAGAAATTATAATCTTGAATGAACTATAATTATTTCCAGTTTATAGTTTGTTTGGAAGAGTGAGACTAAAATAGAGAACTGTATTCCAGTCTTGTTTAAAGTTATCTACTAGAAAAGTCTCTCTGTGTGTGTGTGTGAGAGAGAAAGAGACTAACCACACAGAAAATGAACTAGGAATTCAGTGCATTATTCAGATATCCTTTTAAAATGAAATGATAGGTAAAATGCGAGTTCCAGATCACCTAATTCCCATTTCAGTTGCAACATAGTCCTTTCCAGTGAAGAGTTGGTTATCTTACTCCTGTATATTTGACATGAGCATGCTCTCTTAAAAGTTTATATTAAATCTGTTCAATCCATCTGAAGTAACTGACTAGGGTTAACAGCATGCTCATAATGAAGAAACAAGAAAAAAATGGGAGGAATAAAATTTCTAGGCAGGAAATAGGGACAACTGCTTCAGTGAGTAAAACGGATGGATTATTATGTCTTAGTTGGAATGATAAAAAGGGCAACAGTAAAACACTTCCTATAAAAAGTTAAACACATTAATATCTTTTGTAGAGACCTATCATACATGGAGCCTTACAAATCTGCATATCACTATTGCATAATTCCAACAAAAATGAATCGGGTCCTATTTGTATTTTCTATGACTTAATCGTCGTCGTCATCTCCTTCGTCTTCAGCTGCACGTTTTCTCTTCTCCCCCCTGACAGCGGCGTCTGTGGGAAAGAATTTTTAGACATGTCCAAAGGAAAATTAAGAGGCAGTGATTCCCGCACACTGTTGTACACTTATTTTCATCACTTCTGAACAATTGCATATAATGGCAACTCACACTTTTAAAATATCAATGAATCTGCTAAAAATCTTTTATCAATTTATCTCTGTAAAACTTAGATTTAAGTAGTATTAAACAAGTAGTTTAGAAGCTCAAATGAACCAAGAATTCATTGTAAGTTAAATGATAAGACTAACTTCATCCCAGCTAACAAAATTTATGAAAGTTCTTTTTGTTCTGAGAGGAAACTACTATCAGAGAAGGCAAATTTTGAATCCAGAGGAGTAAAACTAAAAAAGTCAAAGGCTGAATATGAAGTTTACCTTCTTCCTCATTCTCTCGCTCCTCTACGTAATCATCATCATCCTCTTCATCCTTTAGAGAAACAAGTTAATGATTTCAGAAATAAATTCAAAATTACTAAGGTGCCATTTAACTAAACTTACAAAACTTAGTAAATAAGTACACATTTTCCATGTAAATAGAGTGAAAATCAAAACTAGGGTTAAACAACCCCTTAAAGCAATAGTTGTTAATTGTGGTAATTTAGTAGCTGTGCCATCTTTCCTCATATCTGTCCGAAGGTTTTTAATTCTACCTTATATAGTTCTCAGCTGATTACCATGCAGATACCAAGCTGAAGGGTGAGCTATATTACACCTAATAAATTTTTGCCTAAAAAATACATTACCACTGTAACCCAGACCCAGATCCTGCTTGTGGGAACTTAAGTCATATTTCAATTGAAATACCAGTTTAGATGATTTAAAAAGCAGTTTGTAAGATACATTTTTTAAAAAAGCCTGATGGTTCTCCTGACAAATATAGTGAAGAGAGATGAAGCCGGTGGATATGAAGGAATAAAAAAAGCATAAAATACAAACTAAGAAAAAAGAAATAGATCAAGGAAGGTGGCACGTTTGACTTTTTTTCTAAAGCTTGAAAACGGTGAATATCCACTTATGCTATGGCAGGAGAAAACCTGTGGAGGGCTTTCAAATACGAAGCCAAGTTAGTAAGGGTAAACGCTTTGCAAATGAACAGTAAGTTGTTGTAACCTGAATCTCTTCTTTCATCAAATATGAAAGACCCACTTCCTCTTCCTCTTCCTCTTCCCCCTCCCACAAGTCTGAAGCATCGTCATCTTCATTTTCCTCATATTCGCCTGGGGGACCAGCTTTGTCCTCATCTTCATCCTCATCTTCATCCCCATCTGAAGGAAAAGTGAATAAAGGCATGCTGTCTCCTTCACTCCTAACTTAGAAGTCAAGAGTTCGAATCCAGCACTCACTGAAATAAGAACCCACTTCTCAAGGAAGGTAGGAGGGTGGCGGAAGTAGAATGCTCAACCAAGTAGTCCCTTGCCTCTGAAAGGCTGCAAGTCACAGGGAGGGCATAAACCAAACTGCCGAACAGACCTGGTACTATACAACCAACTACTTCTAAAAATGCATATTTATAGGAAATGTAATTTTGTTAACTGCAAGATTTATTTCCCTCTGTAAGGAAAATCATTGTTTTATGAGTATGTAGAGCATGTATAGTTTGAATAGCGTACTTTGATCTCTGGCCAATTTCCATATTTCAGGTATTTGTTTCCTACCGATAGCTCGAACATATTCATAGTAAATATTCAAACGAGCAATTACCATCCTCGTCTTCCTCTTCTGAATCCAGGCCCTCGTTATCATCCTGATCAAACCCATCTAGATACGTGATTTGGTGGAGCAGTTCAAACACACTTTCTCTGTAATCTTCCAGATTTGTGATCTCGCAGTTAAACAGATCGAGGCTTTTCAGGTTCTTCAGATTTTGCTAAAAAATTAGGAAAAACAGAGAGGTTATTTATTAAGTTGCTAAATCAAGTTACTCTGCTATGTATCCATGGCGGCGGCGGCGGGGGGGTGGCCAAGACAATAAGAGAACTGAAACTACCCTTCATAGTTTTCTACGTTGGCGCCAACTCAGTTTGTATGCTGGAATGAAAAACAGCTTCTTGGTCAGTGACCAGGTTGAGTAATTCTGCCTGAGATGTGATATACATAGCAGCATTCACATCAGCATGGAACCCAAACCTGACTTGAAGTATTAGCTAGAAATAGCAGCTAGATAACAAGAAAAGGAAAATTCGTGCAAATGCCTGCACAGTTGTGGTTGGTTCCTTTTTTATTCTGATCTGCCAGGGATCAGTTTAGAGCAGTTCTCTGCGAGTTGGTGCCCTCCAAATTGGATGGAATGCATCGCCGAAGATGGTGCAATTTGTAACCCAACACATTGGGAGGGCCTCCTCTTAGAAAAGACCTGTAAAGCTCTTTTAAACTGTTCGGATTTAGTCAAGGTACACTCACCATCACATCACCTACAGCAGTAGTTATGAGACCAATTATTCAAACAACGATGTTACATTTTTCCAAGGCACCTTAAATACGTTGGCCTTGATTCAGTGATCACTATACCAAGTACATCTTAACACCTCTCTCAATCCCCTCCCCTCCCCATCCAATTCTATACTTACAAGAGTTTCAACAGCGCTGAGATCCTTGATTTTGTTGCCGCTCAAATTTAGGTCTGTAAGATTTGGACATCTCTCTGCCAGGACTTCTAGACCGCCGGAAATTAGATTGTCACTCAATTCCAGCTACAGCATAAAACATACCAGTCAGTGGGGTTAACTCTGAAATCTACACATTCTCTCATAAAGAGTTACCTAAGCAAATATATATGTTTTCATGGTACAGCGGGCATAATAGTTAGGCGACATATATTACTAACTAGCTGTACCCGGCCACGTGTTGCTGTGGCTCAGTCTGGTTAAATAGAAAAGAAAGAAAAGAGAAAGCGCACGATCTATATAATAGTAGGTATATAAAAACACGCGCGTATTCGAATGCAACGTTGTGTCAAAATTTCAAAGCAATCGGTGAAGAACTTTCGGAGATTTAAGATGTTGAACAAACGAACATTTACATTTTTATTTATATAGATTATTATCATTGACAAGATTCTTACGCAAAAGACTGCATGGACATTAAAATTTGTACACCATCCATGCCATAACCTAACACTCACCCTTCGGAGCTTCGTCAGAGTAGGGAGTTTGGCCAAAGAGGTCAACTCTGTGTTGGCCATGCTGAGAAATTCCAGCTCTTTGAATGAGTCATTCAGGCCTTCAATTTCACCATTGCCAGAACGGCAGTTGTCAAGCACCAGCTCCGCCACCTAAAAGGGCAGCACATTTGCCTTTGAGTTGGAGAAAAGTCTGAGTCTATCGCACAGATGATAGAACACCACATTTCAT
The DNA here is from genome assembly GCF_001527695.2 of Protobothrops mucrosquamatus. Lineage (NCBI taxonomy): Eukaryota > Metazoa > Chordata > Lepidosauria > Squamata > Viperidae > Protobothrops > Protobothrops mucrosquamatus. The sequence goes on along the minus strand of NW_015387055.1, from coordinate 451,497 downwards.
TTGTTACATAGGAGTATTTTCCATCTTTCTCTTGCAAACTTTATGACTAACAAGATTTGTCATTTGGATTAATTTTAGACACATGTGATTTGTTAATATATTTAGCTTTGGACCCCGAAAGGATCTCTAAATGGCTTCAAAGTTAATATTTGTTTAAATAAATAAATAGCATCATATGTAATAGAATTAAAACATTTTTTTTAAATACTGTGAGACAGGTCAGACTCAGATATAGCAAAGCCTTTAAAAAAAAAAACAACTGCCTTGAAGGAAAGGTCTTCAAACTTGGACAGATACAGTAGCAACATTTTTAGTAATAATAACTAGAAACTTTTTATTCCAAATAGAAAACATTCTGACACCACTGCGAAAGGAGACATAGAAGCCTAATGTAACCATTGCCTTCATATTCATAAAAACATAGCAAGCGCTTTCTTAAGTTACAGCATTTCCTCGTGTTGATTTGGGCAGGGGAACTCCCGAAGGGGCTGGGGCTGTCTCCGGGATCCAACCTAAGAAGTGTTCATGACACACTTTGTAGTGTCACTCTCTTTTTAAGCCAGATTTGCCAAGCTTTTAACAACAGCGGTATCTTTTATTTTTACTAGGTACCACAAGAAGCACCCGTTTCTTCTCTAGAAAACACCGTGCGATATTTGGCGAGTAAAGAACTTTTCACATTTATTCTCAGGAATGCACTAGGGAAGGGGCTCGTGGTGTGCTGTGCATTATGGGCACAGGGATGCCTGTTAGTTCTTTAGCTGCACCTTCTGAAGAAGGGCAAGGACAGCTCCCGTCGTCCGTCAGCAGGGAAGATGCCGTCTTGGGGCGCATTTTACAAGAACCACCGCTTTTCCGTTAGGGGAGCCTTTGACAATCTTCCAAAGAACCTCATGCTCAAAGAAATCTCAAGCGCTGAGGCAGACTCCCTCCCTCCCAATGGGTGCAGATCCTCCATTTGATCCCATGCAGCGGAGGGGGAAGGAGGGAGGACGAGGAATTCTGGGGAAGCCCCAATGGGCCAGACCGAGAAGCACAAAGCAAGGCTTTGGGCTCGTCCCACCAACCACACAGCTGCTTTGGGGACTGCCTCTTCTTCCGGCAGGGAACTATGGCAGAGCACCCCTGGCATGTTCTGCGGTGCTCTGGCCACTGGCACTCCTGTGGCATGAGAGGTTTCCTGCTTCTCCTCTCTGGTGGGTTATTCTTCCTCGCTACTCGGCTCCCTCCACCGTTCTCCATCTTGTGCTCTTGGGACAGGCTGGATTAAAGCTCCCTCTGTCTGCAGCCAGCTGGTGACCTAGGGCCGTGGCGGCCGTATATGCCATCCCACCTTAGGGCAGGAGGTGGGCACACTCTCGCCGCCTTTGTGAACGCTCCAGAGGCACAGAAGCCCCAGGCAGGCAGGCAGGCAGGCATAGCTTATCATCAGCCTCTCTCCACCGGCCTTATCTCCTCGACCACCCAGGCATGAGGTTTCAAGCAACAGGGAGGGGCGTTGCCCATCCATGGCTGCTCTTGGGGCAGAGCTGATTGCTGCCCTCGGTGTTTGAGAGAGATTATAAACCCCGTTGAAAATGTCTGCCTGGAAAGGAGCCGTGGCCCGTTCTGCTTTTTAAAGAAATGGGTCCACCCTTCCTCCACCGGCTCTAGTCTAGAGGAAGGAGTCTTAATTCATCTGCGTAGAAGAGACTAAGATGGATTCAGCTGCAGCCAGGGGTTGTTTACCACCGTTTGTGTAAAGTACATTCGAGGCTACGAGAGTCAGCGGAATCCACAGCCTTTCCACCCTCACTCAAACCAGACGCGGACGATCTGGGTTTTGTTTTTTTTTCTGCACGAGAAAGGGGAAGAAAAAAAAACCCCAACAGGCCATTTGCTGGATGGGAGGGAGGAAGGAAGGAAGCGCGAAAAACTCACTACGATCTTTTTCACAGTTGAGGTCGCCTAACCTAGATTTGACGAAAGAGCAGTTAGCTGCAAAAGCGGGGCGGGGGGGGGGGGAAGAGAGGAGGAAAGTTTTAACTTGGGAACCTCCTTTCTTGCGCTCGGTTCTCCTCGGATCTGGAGCCTCCGCTTATTTTTTTTAATTAACTGGCTTACGGGGCGGGGAAGAGAAGAGGTTGCGCGGCGGGGACTGCCCCGAGCCCAGGCGGCGTTGGGAAGGGAAGAGTTAACCAGCTCGGCCTCTTGCCTCGGGGCTTCCAACAACCCCCTTTAGGGTAGAGTACGGAAAAGGCAGGAGCAACCTCGCGTCCTGGCGATTTGATGGCGCGCTGGAGAAAACGTGGGAAGCGGGAGAGAAAAGTCCAGAAAAGCTGGTTGACCGACGCCAGGCCTCGCAGAGAAAAAGCCCAGCCCTGGATAAGAGCCCGTAAAAGGAGGGACGCCCACCGGGGGGGGCTGGAAGGAGACGGCTCCGGGGGCCGCTCTGCTGCTAAGCTCCCCCCACCCACGCGCCCTGGTCCGCCGCCGCCGCCGCGCATCGGTCCCCGCGCGCTTCCGGCACGATGGAGGCGCGAGGGGGGTGGAAATCCTGGGGATCTGGGAAAGATCTTCCCTTTCCTGCCTCCCCAGGAGGTTTGTCCTCACCTTCTCGGGCGCGCGGTTCCTCAACTCCAGGTTAAAGCGCTTCTTCATGTCCAGCTTTTTCATCTCCATCTGGGATAAAGCCGCTCCAAAGTGGAGAGCGAGGGAGGGGCGCACAACTACCTAAGGAGATCACCCGGCAGGCAGGCAGGCGAGGGGATGCGTGGCCAGGAGGCGGAGAAGGAGAGCCAAATTAAAGGAGAGGGTCTCCCCCCACCCCTCTCGGCTGCTCCACAAAGGGCCCTCCGAAGGCGGTGCAAGAAGCGGAGTTGGGAACTCCGGGCTGCTCGGCCACCCCCCGATTCCCTCCTCCGGTTGCGAAACACGCAGCTCCCTTCCCTTCAATGGCCGCTCGCACACTGAGCCTCCATGACACGGTGCACGGGGCCCCCTGGCAGATGCCCCGCCTCTCCCGGCGTGGCTCGCGACGGCGCTCCCCGCCCCTGGGAGCCGATTGGCTGGACGCGCAGGGCTCCCCCCCTTCCCCTACTCCCCTTCCCCTCCGTCGCTCCTGGGGCGCCGACGTCTCCTTTTGTGCGCGCCCGAGGCGCTCTGCAAGCCACGCGCGGCTGTGGGCGGGGCTGCCGAGCAAGGGAGGAGGGCCGGGGTCCTCTGTCCCCTGGTCCCCTGCGGACAGCGAGGCTCTGAAGTTTTTGTTTCCCCCCCCCCCGCCGCTCTTTCTCTGAAAAAAGGGCCGCCTGCGCGTTACAGAGCAACACAAATCATTGCGGCACCGTCTTTCACGTTGCTTTCTCTGCGTAAATAAATCATAATAATAATAGTAAAGTTGGAAGGGACCTTGGAGGTCCTCTAGTCCAACCCCCTGCTCAGGCAGGTGGCCCTACACCATTTCGGACAAATGGCTGTCTAGTCTCTTCTTAAAAACCTCCAGTGTTGGAGCATTCACCGCTTCTGGAGGCAGGTGGTTCCACGGGTTAATTGTTCTAACTGGGCAGACTAGACTCAGTGATGGCGAACCTTTTAGAGACCCAGTGCCCAAAACTTCAACCCAAAACCCACTTCTGTATTGCTGGGCATGGCCCGCTGGGTGGGCGTGGCTATAGTGGGCATGGCAGACGGGTGGGCATGGCCAGCTCTATGTTGCTCCTGGGGAGGGACGCCTGTGGGGGCCAGGCAGGGTTGGGGGAGATCCAGGGCTCTCTGGCGGGTGGGCTGGTGGGCAGGAGGCTGGGTCTGCGGGGTGAGGCGAGGCAAGATGGGGGTGCCGTGTCGCAGGGCAAGGCGAGGCAGGGGCCGGGATGGCTGCTGCCTGACACCCATCGGCCCCCGCACATAAAGGCCAGCAAGCGCATAGGTGCTGGGATGCATCCGGCCACATTGGATCTCGGCAAGTTAGCGGGCGGCTGGTTGAAGAGAATGGTTGCCATCTCTGGGGCATGGCGCATGTGCCCACAGACAGGGCTCCGAGTGCTGCCTCTGGCACACGTGCCATAGGTTCGCCACCACTGGACTAGAGGCTTAAAAAAAAAACCACTGCTTTGATGATCAAGGTAACGGTGGGAACGGCAGAATATTCTTTGCCTCCGTGTCTGCAGTTTTGGGAGGTAGGGGCAGGTGTACTGTCCAGCCTCCTTTGGTGCTCTGTATCTGCTCACTGTCAAACTGCTGCCTGTTTCCATCCTGGATGACCCGTGTCTTAACGTTCGTAATCTGCCTTTTAAAAAGATACATTGTGCGTGGTCCTTCCTGGTCTCAACTCGGTTGTTTTCTCACCGGATGTGTATTAGTACTGTATTAGTAATAATAATACTCATTACTATTCATCCCATTTCTCCACTTTCCCGTTTTGTCCCAAGCTTTAACCATCTTTCCATCAATGGTTTCTGCTCTTCCATCCTTAATGTTTAACATCTTTGTTTTCTCATTGTTCATTTTAAATCCAGTTAATGCACCAATATCCTTTATTGTTTTTTCATTTATATTTCTATTCCTTCCAAAGGATTTTCCAGAATTATCATCAAATCCTGGCCAATGCCCATAATTCATCGTTTCCTTCTTTCCTGCGTGTGCCGGCTTCCTTCTCGCACGCGGCTCTTCTTCTGCCAACCGGGAATCTTCGCAAAAGCCGGGGCCGCTTCTGCCTCTGGCTCCCGGGTCCAGGATGGCCACCCGGCCCTGCGCTGAGCGGAGGAGACGGACGGGGCGTGGCGCCCGGTGCCCGGGTAGGGCAGAGGCGGAATCCGCCGGCCAGGGCCCCGCTCGTGGCCGCAGTTCCAGACCTCCACCCCTCCCGAAAAGGTGCCTTAGAGATGCCCGAATGCCGCGCGGTCCTCGGCGCTCCGCGACCGCCCGCCTCGGTCTGCAGGAGAGGGGCAGGAGGCGCCCCTAGCGATGCGCCAGCAGGTGACACCCGCCTGCTGCGAGCTCAGACGGCCCCGATCGGGCGCGTGTCCTCCCCCGGGGGGGGGGACTAGCTCCCAGGGTGCCCGTGCGGGAAGCTCCGCCCAGGGGCGTCCCAGTCCTACCCTGGCTCCTCCCTCCTCCTCCTCCTCCTTCCTCCCTCCTCCTGCCGAGGCGCGATGGGGGCGTCGGTGTTTTTCGGCTGCTCCTTCATCGCCTTCGGGCCGGCGCTGGCGCTCTGCCTTCTGACTGTGGCCGGGGACCCCCTGCGCGTCATTATCCTCGTGGCAGGGTCAGGGCGGGCCCGGCGGGGCGGGCGGGGCGGGCGAAGGGCCGGCGGGGCCCCCTCCCCAGTTCAGCGGGGCGGCGAGGCTAGCTGTGGCGGGCTGTAGGCGGCGGGGCCCGTCGGGGGGCGTCCTGGCGGGAAAGGCGGGGAGCAGAACCCCTCGAAGACCCGTTTGCGGCGTGGGGAGCTGCCGCGGGAGACCCCCGTGCTCGTGGGGTACAACAGGCGGACGTCCGACTGTGAGAAAGTGGGCGCCCGGGAGAGAGAGAGGTGGCCTTTACGCGGGCGGTGAACAAAACGTTGCTCGCCCCGGCCCCGCTCGCTGCCCTCGGTGCCCAGCGCTTCGGCGGCGAGCGAGGCAGGGGAGACCCAGGGCAAGGCCTTCCCTCTTTCCTACAAGCGGCCTTGGGCTCCCCTTCCTTTGAATCCCCGGAGAGGGGAATCAACCGTCCGACAGTCTAGGGAAGATGCGACCCTTCCGAGTTCGGAAGCCGCCGGGCAGAGGATTCGGAGCTTCTGAGAACCAAGTCCGGCTTTGGTTAAGGTCGGACTCCTTGGTGCTCTCCGGGCTTGGTTCTTTTCTTTCAGACGTTTCATTGCCCTAACTGGGTCATTTCATCAGGGCTAGACAGGTGGGACTTCTAGATGTCAGCCTCATCTGCCTCATCTGCCTTCTTTTATTATCAAAGTTGCTTTGTTTCGTCCTTGAAATTTGTGGTCTTCCAGAAATAAAACGTTCTTCTCAGGTTTGATGAGTGTCGTCAGCAAAACTCATAACAAGCTCTGGCATATATTAGGATGTTGAACCAAAATTAAAAAAACGAAACGCCATGTGACAATTCCAGCTCCTTGACCGTGTTAAAAATGAACTTTTTTTTAAAAAAAGTAGCCTTTGGAATTCCAAAATTAGGCCTGAAAAGGAAGGGATACTGTCTGTAATTTCACAAGCCGGTGAAAGGACTAAAATAGACTTCTAGAGCAAACTTGGTGGATTGCTGGTTGTTGTTTTTTTTAAAAAAAATGGGTAGAAACAATGTAAATTATGCAAAACACTATAAATAATAGTTCAGACTGCATAGTTGATGCAGGTTGAGTTGAAATGTCAGGGGCATCTTTTCAAAACCCACAGGAAGCATCTTCCAAGAGAAATGACTGGTTTTTTCTTTTCTTTTCTTTTTTTTTTTTCCAAATCCAGGGCCTTCTTTTGGTTGGTCTCCCTTCTCTTGGCTTCCCTGGTCTGGATCATTTCCATTCACCTGAGTGACCAGGAGAACAAGCGGCTGCAGCATCTCCTGCTGATGTTTGGGGCAACGGTGTCTGTCTTGCTGCAGGAAGCCTTCCGTTTTGCTCACTTCAAGCTCCTCAAGTAAGACAGAGGGGTTGCGTGATAGAGTTAGGGTTAGGGATGGCATTAATTCAAGATGAAATTTTGTTCCTTGAAACCAAACGGGACAAAGAATCCAAAAAGAACTGGGGAGGGGACTGTAGTCAGCGGAGGAGGCCAATTTTAGCTGCCAAAAAGGCCAACACAGTGCTAGGCTGCATTAACAGAGGGATAGAATCAAGATCACGTGAAGTGTTAATACCACTTTACAAGGCCTTGGTAAGGCCACGCTTGGAATACGGCATCCAGTTTGGGTCACCATGATGTAAAAAAAGATGCTGAGACTCTAGAAAGTACAGAGAAGAGCAACAAAGATGATTAGAGGTCTGGAGGCTAAAACATACAAGGAACGGTTGCTGTAATTGGGGATGTCTAGTTTAACGAAGAGAAGGACGAGGGGGGACAGGATAGCAGTCTTCCAGTATCTCAGGGGCTGCCCCAAAGAAGAGGGAGTCAGGTTATTCTCCAAAGCCCCTGAAGGCAGGAGAAGAAGCAATGGATGGAAACTAATCAAGGAGAGAAGCAACCTAGAACTAAGGAGAAACTTCCTGACAGTTAGAACAATTAACCAGTGGAACCACCTGCCTCCAGAAGCGGTGAATGCTCCAACACTGGAAGTTTTTAAGAAGAGACTGGACAGCCATTTGTCCAAAATGGTATAGGGTTTCCTGCCTGAGCAGGGGGTTGGACTAGATGACCTTCAAGGTCCCTTCCAACTTTACTATTATTATTGTTGTTGTTGTTGTTGTTGTTGTTGTTGTTATTTTGAGGAGCTCAACGAGTTCCCCGCTTCCTCTGCATCCTGTTTTAGGAAAGCTGATCAAGGGCTTGTAACCATAAGTGAAGATGGGCGATCACCCCTTTCGACCAAACAAATGGCCTATGGTGAGTGAGCCTTCTGGTTCTGGGGGTTGCCACAGAGTAGAGGGGGGGGGAATCTCCTTCTCCCCCCCCATCCTTTCTGCTTTTGGATGACCTCAAGCGTAGCCTTCGCAGAGGCCCCGTCCCGTGTGTTTTCTAAACAGCTGTCGGGGTTTATTTATTTTATTTATTTATTTTATTTGATTTATATCCCGCCCTTCTCCCAACGGGACTCAGGGCGGCTCACAACATATTAAAAAACATAAACGCATTTACAACCCCACCGAAGTAAAACCAATTAAAACCAAATATTTAAAGC